>NW_010326645.1:49836-114775 GCF_000700745.2 Antrostomus carolinensis | reverse complement strand
TTCCTGCCTTTTCTCCCTCTTTTTTCTCCCAGACAATTAAGTACACATTTATTGATGTTATTTAAAAAATAAATTTATTTTATTTATTTTATCAATTTATTTCCTGTAAAAATAAATCCATTCATCAGAATACATAACCACTCTCTAAGATTATGATACCAAAAAGTAAGCTGAGTTAACACACATTTACCTACCATGTAAGTGGATGACCATTGTAGGACAGCATAAAACCAGATTAATAGAATTTGTTTCCCATGGTTTTCTTCAAAAGAATTTTTTTTAATTAAATATTGGGAACATTTAACCAGTTATGCAGTCTATTTCTGCAGTTTTCTATAGCTTACAATTTTGTAAGATATTAAATCTATCTTCCATTTAAATGAATTTACAACAGTTTCAGTTACATCTAACAATATGTAAAATAAACTGTACAGTACTTAGGGTAGAAATTTGGTGATATTTGCCTTATTTTATGGAACCACATGTAAAATATGCAATTTACCTCTGTGAAAAGATCCATTCCAACAAAGTGCCTCAAACATACAGCTACATTTTAACAGAAGTAGTAAGACCATTGGTTTCAGTTGGCCCACCAGCTATGCAAGGAGATTGAAGGTTTGAGATGGATCACTGTTGACAGTGGGGTACCAGGAGGGACAGCATTAGCAATGGCTTTGTCAGCCCCTTTTTGGCAAAGGTTTCTCTTCCTTTTGTACCTTTTCTTTTTAAATTGTCATAGCTTATTTCATCTTATTATCTAAATCGAGTCTCTGGAGAGTAGCTTATCCCAGCTTTGATCCATTATGGTGTTTACTCTTGTTTCACAAACCATTAGGGATGTTCAAGGATGTAAAATAAGATATCCATCAGGCTAAATCTTCTGAGCCATTTGCTGCAGATGAAGTCTTGTCCTGATCACAGTGGCAGGATTTTGGTGTCCTAGTCGAGTCCTTTTTGTGCTAATAGAGCTTTGCTCTCTTCCTGCCAGGTGTCAGTAGGGACCAGTGGCTGCTTCCGTTACTAACATGGGCAGGTCTTGTCAAAACCCCTCACTTCAGCTTCTCGCCTGGAAATAAAGCGATGGACTTGACTTATGAAGCCCGTAGAGATCAACTACAGACTGACCTGGATCTAGACCCCGTGTAGCTACCAGGGCTAGGAATATGTCCTTTGTCCTTCAGAAAGGCAACCCATTGCTATGAACTATTCTGTGTTCCTCCTGACTTCTAATATCCATCTCTGAGTAAGAACCCAATCTACCTGTGGTGCCCAAAATTGGCAGCTGCTGTTAGGAAGCCATGGCCACAAAGCATAATTTAATTATTCAAATGTTGTGAATGAATTGATAAATTGAGATTCTCTTGATTGCTTTTGGAGAGATACATCAGACACAAAAAATGGCAATAAAGACTTGTGGCTACAAATATAACCTGGATGGAAATATTTTAGGTAGTTTGTAGGCGTGCTAGCTGCTACACATGTGTGTCTTTAAGTAGCTTTTTCACTAGAAATTTGGGTTCATCCTGCAAATGGGAAGAAAATAAAGCAGTGATGTGTCCCATCCTGTCACACACATACACACACGTCCTTACTTGTTCTTGTTTTTCAAGAATTGAGCTATATTAAGAAATAGGCAGGAATGAATTTTTTAATCTTTATATTCTGTGCATTTAGGTGAGTTTACTCTTCAGTTACCTTGAAATAACCGAAGGATTGGGGGGCTGGAGGAGATGCACACATTTGAATCTGTGGAAGTCAAAGCCCAACTGAAAGGCTCAACCTTAGCACAGGCAAAGAGGACACTGAAGTGCTTTTCTCTGCCAGGTATTTTTGATGGTCGAGAAGCCTTTAGACACCAGCTCAGAAATCTCTCTCCCAGATTATTCGTGGCTTCCTTAGGTATAAGGTCATCTTGGCTTTGCTCTCTCAAAGCTCTCTCTTTCTCCACAGCAATTTTACCTGCACAACATAAACCCTGAGCTGTTCCTCTGAGCTTTGCCAAAGCTCTGCTTCAGGCTCTGTGGCTTGATTCCTTGCTGGTATGAAAAATGGGCCAGTCCCACTGGGGTACTGGGATAGCACTGCTAGGTAGGAGCTCCAAATTAGAGTTCTTTCATGGAAAGGTGTTCAGACTATACTAATAAATTGCATTTATAGCCAATACATATTTATGGGAGGGGTGTGCTTATAAATTGGGGTTTTTTGTTCTTTCCCCCTTCTAAATGCAGAACATTATTTAAAGTGTAAGCCCACAAAGCTCTCCTGAGTCACTCTGTTTTGAACAAGGGAAGGTCACAGGCTTTAGCTGTTGTCAGAATTTATACAACATCCACTCAGCTCTCAAAGTCCTACGCCAGCTCTTTCCCAAAACATTTGCAACCAAACTACTCCCTACAGCGCTCGTGAATTCAATGACAGAAATTGTTAGAAGTGCTATAATATAATTTGTAAATGATGTTGATTTACTCATTCCAAAGCCTTTTGAAGTAAATAGATTGTGTTAATTTTCTCCAACTAGCTGTACATTCAGAATAACCATTGAAACACTCCATTTAAATATATATTCAATTAAACTAATGATGTTTTAGAACATCCTAAATAACGACACATCACAAGGACAGCTGTCCATATCCTTTATTTAGGTTTACATTCCACGCTGCTACACATTTGGCTGGTTTATTTTTCTGACAAATATTAGTGTAAATTAGCAAGTTTTCTTCATCACAAACAGCAGCAGCTGCCCCCAGCTCAAGACTGGCAATTAAAGGAGGAGGAGAGCATGGAAACAAGGGCCATGAAATGAAAAGCAATTCAGGTGGAATGCTTTGGTGTAAAGCTTAAAATTATCAAGTTGGTGTAAAGAGACTCCGGGGTAGAGGAGAATTGGGCCCTGTAAATTCCAATGTGATTATGCAAATTGATATTACAAAAAGGGTTTTTAATGGGGAATGCTAAACCATAGTTTAATAATGCCAGGTTATTAATCTGTGTGGGAATCTGTTCTATCAGAAGACTTATTATGGGCTAAGAAAAAGGAAAAGAAGGTGCTGGAAAGCGTGCACAGATGTTAACCTTGTTTCATGTGAAGTATTTACCAGGAAGGGATTTTCCCCGCACAGTCTTGCAGTTGCATAAATTTTCCTTCTCTGCACTGAAATCAGTTTCTAATGAGTTTTGTCTTCTCGGTAAATAAATCTCCAAGTAAAACTAACTTCCAAGGTAATGATTTCTGTTTTGAACCCACTGTGAACTCATCTAAACTCCCAACATCATTGTCACCTTTTAATTTTAATAATTACTGCTTCTGTTTGCCACTAAACCTTCTGAGGTTCTTTCATTCAGTGTAGAAATCCACTAATGTTCAGCTTGTTAGGATATGAGCCCCCTCATTAACTCAGAGTATTAAATGAAACAGTTGAGTTAGTAACCAAATCGACAAAGAAACAGCTAACTCTCTCTATGATTAGGGACTTTGTCATCTCGTTCATGGATTAATTATATGGTCCATTATACTGAAATGTGGTTTTGATATTGAGACTAGTTTTGTTCTTGAGTTTTTGTACTTGCCAGCTGCTTTAATGTTCTTTATCTTTCTGTGAACAAGCACCAAATTACAGATTTCTTAACTTGAAAGACAAATTTAGAACATAGTTTTGAATGTGTGTTATTGAAAATAAATTCAAGGATAAACGTACGTAGAACAGTCTTCAGAAGGGTAGGTCTGGTGTAGCTCTTCTCTGCTGTGGTGTGTCCATGAAAGCAAACAAACAAACAAGAACACCCAGGAAATTTGGTGTCAATGCTGCACATACTTCCTGGGAACAGATGTTCTGGGAGGAAAAGCCATGGAGAGAAAGTAATTAACTCTTTTGTGACTGTTGAGGAGGTCAGACTGCTATACTGAATACAGCCCCCAGTCATCCCAGTTATTTGTATCCTGAAAATTAACTGGATTGTAATTTTGAACCCTCATTTCATAGAATCATAGAATGGTTTGGTTTGGAAGGGACCTTAAAGATCATCTAGTATAATCTATTTCAAACAAATATCTCAGTATGTTGGCATTGTAGAAATTCTGGGGAGAAACAGCCCTTGGCAGAGGAATTTTATAATCAAAATAGATGAACGACAAGAATTACAGAAAATTCACGTGTGATTTACAGAGGGGGTGGATCCAGAATGTGGAATTAAGTCTCTTGCAGTTTAAATCAGAAGTTATTGCAGATCGTGGTTGTAAACCAACAGGACTTGAAGGAAAGTTGAGCTTCAAAGAGGTGAATTTCATTCCAAGAGCATGAATTGTGCATGGCCCTGTGGTTCGCAGCTCGCTGCATGACAACAATTTTGAAGAGCAGAATTAGGGGTGACAGTACCGAAGAAAAAAGGGAAAGTAAATATTTTGACACAAAAAGGAAGATAGCAGGAAATTACTGGTTTCAAAGCCTCTGTTTTTATTAACAATTGATTTTGACTACAGGAAATGGGCCACCCTGTACAGGATGAAGTTTGCTTTGAATGAGGAAACCATTTGGAGTCTCTTTGTGTTCATCTCATTAATTCTTTTTCTGCCTGTTAACTTCTAAGCAACACTTTCTAGAGAGGGTGGGAGAGTCAGCAGAGGGGAAAAAACCTAAAATTCAATAGACTCTGAAAGCCTGCAGGGAAAGAAATTAATTGTGTAGCAGCAAGAGGGATGTTTGAAGGCTTTTCTTCTAGCAGGTAGCAGCCAGCAGAGTTCTGGGCTGAAAGCTTCATCCGGCTTTTAATCCAGGAAATTAATGGCAAAACTCTTTGGCTTGAGATGAGAGAATGAAGTTCTGTGAGGGAAAATGCTAGAGATTGATTGCATGATCAAACAGACCGAGTAAACTCTGCAGCAACTTCTTTCCTTCAAGATTCTTCTGGGTTATAAACCATGTTGTAATGACCATCCAGATACGAGTCCCTGGGATGTGTTGGGTGAACAAAAGACCCAAATACAGCGAGTGCTCTGAGCTCTTCTTGAGTTAACTAGCATGGGATGTTCCTAGTTTACTCTCCTAGCAGATGGAGGTATGTGGACCCTCATAACTACTTGTTTTTCTGTTGTCTTGCTCTTGCTGTGGTTTGGGTTTAAAGGCTGTATGGGCAAATAAGCTGTTGTAGCAGGAGCAGGTCAGCAGGTTGGAGTAGCTGATGCTGAAGATCCGTGAGTGCATTATATGTGATCCAGGAGAAGGTCACTTGAGGTAACATCTCATCTGGTCTCATGGGCCAAGCTTTGCACAAACAGCAGGACTTGAGGTTTGCCAAGTGAAAAGAGTTTGATACTTGCTGGAAGGTGTCAGGGTGCTGCTTCCAAGCTGGCTTGGAAGGTCACAGCCCCATTAAGTGCTGCAAAGTCTTTGAACAGAGCTTCAACTAGAAGAAAGATGTTTTGCTCGTTCCAAAACTACTCTGTGGACTGAACCAACGTGTTGTAAATGGAAACAATTGGGAATTGCTTCAAAATCCATTCTGCTGCTCCCAAACCCAAGTCCTGATGTTGATACCATCAGAAGTGTTCTGCAGCTGAAGGAAAGCAAAGCTTGATTTGTTTGTCTCTTGAGGAGGAGGAGGAAGCTGTGGCACGCCCATGTCATGCAGATGTGGAGGTGGGATCATGTCAGGGTTATGTGGATGGCTGTATTTCTGCTGTAGTCTGAGCAGCAGGACTTGATGTGTCCACCACGTACGGAGGCTGAAGGCAGAGCTGGACATGGGTGCTGTAGTTTCCTACCTAGCGTTAGGATATGAGTAGGAGCAACCTTCTAGTTGGGAGAGGGGATTTTCAGGTGAACAATCTCCCAGGCTGTGAAATACTAAAGCGACACTAATGACCGGGAGTTGTGTAAGTACCTCAATAAACTCAGCTGTACTTGGGCAGTGAATGGAAATTCAGTTTTTGATGAGGGTTGTGACACTTCAAAGACAGTGATAAGGGACAAGCACTTGAAAATGAGGTATGTGTTTATCTACAGCAGCTGCCTAACTCAGGGAATGGGAAAATTAAATTTGTCCCATAATTATCTTTTGTACAAACAGGCAGTGTCCCTCCAGCCAGGCAGCTTCTAAAAAGCCTATAATTATTGCATATAATAACTACCAACATTCATCTTAGCTGTTGCTTGTACAAAAATTATAAATTACTGCACCAAATCTTATTACTGCAAATATTAAAAGTTACTAAACGTGTATTTGAACCTTGATTGTTTTTTTTTTTTCCTTGTAACTTTGTGTTCATTTTCTCCATATTTCAAAACTTCAGCAATTGCTATAATAGAGGTTTGATAGTTTAAAAAAATTCATTATTCTGAGATAGGACTAATAGGACAAAAGATCTTGAAGCCAGGGAGGACTGTGACTCTTACTCGGACTTGGCCAGCTCCAGAACTGTTTGTTCTTGCATATAGGGTGTAGCCCACTAGTTGTTTAGTCTTGCTGCTACAGGCTTAATACTTGTAGTAATGCATTTGAGCCCATAAACCTCCCCATTTTTCCCTTTCAATAGAGCTCAATCCTGCAGGAGCACTGACTGCTCTCCAGGGAAGCATTTAAACCTGGAAGTAAATGCACTTTAGAGCTTTGCTGTAGCTCTACTGGAGTGCTGAATGCTTGTGGGACTGGGAAGGAGGCAGAATTATGCTCGTAGTTATTATTTGGCCTTACATGTATGGGTGTAATTTTCAAGGCTTCTATTCAAATACAGCCGGATCAAGGCTTAAATCAGCGTTTAGCACTTTTATTATTCTCAGATCCCGAGGTGCCTGTGAAGACTTGAACTTTTTGAGATTCTTATGTGCAAGAGGACTCAGTTATTTCTTGGAGACCTTCCAAGACCATCTTTTGTATGCTCACAAATTGAAGCAGTGCCAGGGACAGGTTAGACAGGTGTTGAACCAAAAATACTACACCTTGCACCCTATTTTCAGGTCTTTGCCCCAAAACCAAAATGCTTTTTTTTTTTTTCCTTTTGCTGTTGTGCTGAAAACACAATAGGAAGTTCTAGACCACGATGAGATCTCCTCTCAGTCTCCTCTTCTCCAGGCTGAACAACCCAAGGGACTGCAGCCTCTCCTCATATGGCTTCCCCTCTAAACCCTTCACCAATTTTTATGGCCCTGGACTTCTCGGTGGAGTTCAGGTCTCTTGTGTCTGGGATCAGTTGTCTGCAGTAGAAGTGATGCCTCTGTTCCTTGCATTTGCAGTACATGTTTGTTTGGGGAACGTGGATTCTCTCAAATATTTTTATTCCTTGTTACAGAGGAAGAAGCCAAGACACAAAGCACTTAAGTAGCTGACTTGGAATCACGTGGCAGAGCTTGGGGACACAACTGTGGAGCCCTGACTCATCTGGGATGGGGCTTTGCATCCCATAATGAACACGCTCTTCTAGATTCTTCCTCCCACTTGCATTAGCTGCTGGTTGTTTTTGCAGCAGCTTTTTATAGCATCCGATCCGGTTTTGCCAACAGGGAGAGTATCAAGAGGGAACGTGTGCGTGTCTAAACGCATTGCCAGGCGTGGAGATGTCTGCCCGTGCCGCAGACTCGGGGACAGGCTGCTGACAGGTTGCCTTGTCTGCTTCTTTGGCTTCAGGGAGGCTTTTTCCTCCCTGAAACCGTGTTTGTGAGACTAAACGACTCAGAAATCTTTCTGAGCCAGTGGAAAGCTTGATTTTAAAACAGCAAATGATGTTCCTAATTAGAACTCAGCAACAGCATTTCTATTCTATGCAGCAATTTTTGTGTCCACCCTGGTTTTCTTTTTAAAAAGAATTATGATCTTTCAATTTAAAGATTCCCCCCCCCCCCCAAGATTGTCAATCATTAATTTATCACTGTGTCAATGCAGAAGGAATTTGTTGGAACTGAATCATGCTAACCATGTCACATCACCTGAGCTGTTATGACTGATTATTTTTTTTCTTAAAATGGAATCATTCAGACTGCTTGAAAGGCACCATATATCTTCCTAGATTTAATAATAATCATCCACTTAAGGCAAGCATTATTTTGCCCCTCAGATTGGCTTTAAAATAAATAAGCTCTGTTCCAGCCAACACCAGATTCTGGTTTTGCACAGCTGTACAGTTGATGGAACTGCTTATTTCAGTGTACTTAACCCAGATGATCTGAAATAACAGCTATCTGGCCAGTTATTTCTGTAGTCCACGGCTCCGTGTGATTGCAGGCAGGATTCCCAAGTCCTGAAGACCCACAGAAATCATTAA
The DNA here is from genome assembly GCF_000700745.2 of Antrostomus carolinensis. NCBI lineage: Eukaryota > Metazoa > Chordata > Aves > Caprimulgiformes > Caprimulgidae > Antrostomus > Antrostomus carolinensis. Next base: position 106,524 of record NW_010326645.1, on the reverse strand, counting down.
TGAAATAGTCACCGAACCAGTTAATGTGTATAACTGTGGAAGGAGAGTCGTTTTGACAAGACAAGGAGATATTTAATGTCCCTGAAAAGCAGCAACCCAGAGCTCTCTTAAAAAATTCTTCTGTATTTAATTTTCTACATACTTTGTTTTGTTGCGTCACAGCTTTCTGTGCTCTTGAGTCAACCCAGAGAAACCAAGAGTCAGATTCTTTCCTCTTTATTTGCATTCTTTCCTTAAAAAGGATGATGATACTCCAGGGTAGCTCAGACCCATGGCAGAGTTGCATTTTTTTTAATACTCATCCATTAGAACAAAAAGCCACCATGCTGACTTGGTAGCATTTAGCACTCTTTTTTCCTTTAATATGAATTACTCCATCAAATGCAGCAAAGAATGAGGGTCATAAGTTGAAACTTTATTCAGAGCTGTAACTCTTTTCCTGCAGTCCTATATAACTTCACTAGTTAAGGTCAGTCTCTTCTCTGGATGTGGGAGCTGTATGCATCTGCTCATTTCTCAGATGGTTTTGCAACCACTCTCCAGAATACCGTGTCTCTCAAAAAACTGTATCTTTAAAACATGCCCTCACCCAGAATATCCAGGCTAGGATGAATTCCTTTCATCTTTTGTGTGCATTTTTGAGCAGCATTAGGAGACGGGGAACTCTTGACTTCATTAGCTTCAGGGCAACAGAAGTGAAATGACTCAGGTTGACTAAGATCTCATTCATGTTTTATGGACTTGGTTTTGCCAGGCCACAGAAAGTGGAAGGTTGCAGTGTCCCATGGGATGTCAGAGGAGACCCTGCTCTATTTGTAGTGTCCCATGGGATGTCAGAGGGGACCTTGCTCTATTTGTAGTGTCCCATGGGATGTCAGAGGGGACCTTGCTCTATTTGCAGTGTCCCATGGGATGTCAGAGGGGACCTTGCTCTATTTGCAGTGTCCCATGAGACTTTAGAGGAGACCTTGCTCTATTTGCAGTGTCCCATGGGATGTTAGAGTGGACTTCTCTCTATTTTACTATTGTAGCATCCTTTGGAAGGATGGGTTCTCACCATTCCACATAAGCTCTCTTTTCCTCGACTGATACAAATGATATGTTCCTCTCAAATTCAATTATCCAATGGGAAATAAAAAACAAAAACCAAAACCAACCAACAATTATTTGTCAGTGAATGAAGATCTGCACCTACTGCTAAGGAAACATGTCTAATGCTGATCAGGATTTATTCTTGGATAGTGTTTTGCCCATAGCTCCTGCCTCCAAATGCTTGAAGGGGATGGATGGGAAGCTAGGAATAGTTCTGCCATCTAAGCAAAGAGGCAGCAGTCTTCTTCAGACCAAACATAATCCTCTCTGAGTCAGAAATAACTGTATTGACTTCAGCGTGGTTGGGTTTTTTTCTTCCCTATCTCGCATAGTCATTTAATCCTGTGCAAAGTTAATGCTCAGTGAATGGAAAATGCTGTCAAATCACAGTAATAGCTTTTCATCCACTTAGGTGGTACTTTGCACATGCCTTGCTCTGCGTGGCTGTAAGTAGTGGAAAATTGGGCCCATTAGGGTTAGTAGGATGTATTTCAAACTCTGGAAAGTTTAAAAAATTTCCAGTCTTAAGGATTTCTGTCAGGATGTAGTCCATATCCAGTTGTATATAGGGATACCTTAGGCTGCAGAAAAGGCAAGCTGAGCTTTGTTTGTAGATGTGACACACAATTGCCTTTGAAATCATTCAGTGAGTAACTTGGGCTGGGTTTGAAGCGTGTTTTTTATAGGCACATTAATCAGAAACGGTCCTATAACTCATCTGCCACCTTTAAAAATGCCATTTAATATTGAGGAGCATTCCTTTTGCTCTTTGTGGAACTACCCTGGTCTCTGTAGCTCTTCTTCTTAAAGGTCATATTGTTGCACTCTGTTTTGTTTTTTTTTTCCTGCAGTGAGAATGGGTTTTGAAAGTGGAGAGGAAAATGAATCTGGTTGTTACCATCTTGTAAATATAGCAGGGCAGGCCTACAAGAAGATTGAAAGGGCAGAGCTCTGTTGAGTTGGGCAGAGTTCAGGTCAGCTAGAGATCAGTGAGCGATCCACAATATTGGATGAATAAAGGACAGTTGTTATTAGATGAGTTTCTCTTGGTAGGAGCGGGGGAACCTTCTGAATTATTGTAGCAATATTTGCATTTCTGCAAAGCCTCAGGTACTGTCCTCTACAGCTGGGAAATGCATTCAGATTGATTTAGGAAGGACTTTGGAAACCAAAGGCTGGCTGGAATACAATAAGTAACATCTTCTCTAACCTCTTTAGCAATGATTTGGAAGAGAAATTGTGGTTTCTGAGGAGTCTGAGTGTACAGCCTGAGTGCAAGACCCTGCGCTGAGGATTTTCTTGTCATCCTGGATCAATTTTGTATCAGAATTTGAGCAAAAGATCTATAGATAATTCTTATCCCGCAGCCAAACCAAGGAACTGTTTATTTTGTTAATGGCATCAATTATACGGTGTGAGTATCATTTATAACTCCGCACCAGCAGTTGAGTCAATGGACCAATGTACCTACAACTACGTAGACACAGTAGATTGAAAATATTTCCCTAAATTTTTAGGTACCAACTCAGAAGATGTGGCTTGGTTTTCATCTTGAGGTGGTATCATCTAGTCCCTTAATTTTGATCTGTTTTACTCCTCTCTGGAATTTTTAGAGGATGATAGATTTGACCAGTATTTCTCAGGTTTAGCAGCAAAATTTGAAGGAAATTATGAAAAACTGTTGATGAAGTAGGACAGTCCAATATTGATGTTACTTTTGAAAAGAAGGAAAATGTTAATATTTGGAGGACTGGAGAAACTTTCTTCTTGGTCACAGATTAGTGTTTGTAGTTAGATTTGGTAAAAAGCAGCCCTGGGAAGGGAGGGAGCGTGCAATCCCTACAATTACATCCCCAGATGCCATTCCCAGTCTGCTCCCCTTTACCCCCTCACCAAGAGTTCCCGTTGATTCCCGATGTCATTAAGTGGCCGCTGATTTTAAAATAATAGTAATAATAATCTGTACTTAAGGCTTCTCCTGATTTTACTGATATCCATGGACTTTTTTGTCTTAATCCCAGCTTTCTCATCCTGATTTGTTTCTGAACTGACTGCTTGCAGTTCATCATAGTCTTTCTGCTCCATAAACTCAATTGCTGGTCTAAATTCTCTTCCTGGAGCCCCAGTATCTCGTTAAAGACATTAATGTCTTTTAGAAGGCCTTCCAGTGGTTCCATATGGAAACCACAGAGCAGTTGTTACCATCTGACTTACTTAACCCCGTCTGTCCTGCATTGATCTGAGATGTCTGTATGCTGTCAGGGTTATTACGTCGTTTTGCTGCCCTCCTGGCTGCTGGAGCATGTGAGTGCATTAGGCAACGTGATTAACCTTTGTCATCCGTGGCCTCTTCCTCCTCGGTTCCTCTCCTCAGAGACTGTGTACAGTGCATGGGAGTTGTCTGTGTTGTTTAATTAAGTTGTATAGGGATGGCTGATGTGGTAATTTCTACCTTTGGTTGCCTCATAAAACCATCTGGTGAGCGTTTTATCAATTAGTTGAAGGTAAGCTCAGAATTAGTCTCTCCCTTTCATGTTATTTCAGTCCTAACATTAGTACTGTTTAGGTGCAGGGGCAACTTTTTAGTGTCTTTTAAAGTAGTGTTTGGTTCAGTCTTTTAATTATCTGATGAAATTGCAGTGTCATCTCCAAGGCCAAATATTACATCATAAAGGTTCCTGCATAATATATCCAAATGCCTTCTTCAACGAGACTGAATCTGTTCTCATCTTAACTTCATTGACTTTGGTGTAATTGTGCTCTTATTCCCGGTTTATGTTACTGTGAATGAGGTCCTCGTTCTCCTCCGTCAGCTTCTCTTGTCGCTTTGGTAATGAGTGATGTTGATGGTGCCTGAGGGCTGGCAGAGTGGAGTTCTAACTCCTTTAATAGTCTGCTAGATGTCCTACATCTTCTCGCCCTGTACTCTCAACGAGGAGCTTTAATAGACCTTATGTTGTCGCAGCAACGTCCCAAAGGTGCTCTCAGATCTGTTCTGTACTCTGCCCTCGGATGTTCCCTGCTGATTTCTGACTTATTCCTTCTTCAAAGATCCACTGGCTGGAGTAGATGCAAAACCATCTCACCCACTCGAGCTCTGAGAGCAGGAGTCTTGCTCACCCCTTGGTCCCATCCTCCTACTTGTGTACAACGAATCAGTCCGTTATGGGAGCACGTTGCTGGCTGTTCCAACAATTAATCTGCAGCTTTTGATCTGAACCTTCCTGCCTTTTATCCCTTGAGCCATGGAGAAATAGATTGAGGCAAAGCATTTTTCTTTAGCTGGATCTGGCAGAACTGTGATACCTGGAAGAAAAAATGAGTTACACATGTGGCGTGTTTCCAGGAAAGGGGACGGGACTGTTCCAGGTTTGTGCCCTTTGGGAGATTAACTCCTCATTTTATTTAATATCAGCTTGTACTACACTGCACAATGGCACACAGTGATAGTTATAACAGGTTTGGGGATACAGTTAATATCCTCTTGGTTTGTTAATCCGCTTAATACTTGAAGTAAATAAGGAAGTGGCTTGGAGTATGCTGTGCTCTTAAGGCAGAACTGGGCCTGGGGCATTGGTTATTACAAAGGAAGGGAGGAATATCTGAAAAATGGGGATTTTTCATCCATTCTTTTTGCAGGATCAGCTGTAAGGCACTCTGGAGTGGTTCAAAACAAAGATCTCTCTTCCAGGGTTGAATCAGGAGGGCAGGATCTCTGAAAAGCAGGGAAGGAATCACAGAATCAGAATTGACTCACATCCCATCTCAACTGCCCTGGCCACAACTGGAGCCCATTTCCTCTTGTCCTGTCCCTTGGTCCTTGGTTGAACAGACCCACCCCCACCTCTCTCCACCCTCCTCCAAGGGACTTGCACAGAGCCAGAAGGTCTCCCCTCAGCCTCCTTTTCTCCAGGCTCAACACCCCCAGTTCCCTCAGCCACAAGGGAACTCAGCACACTTGTGCTCCAGACCCTTCCCCAGCTCCGTTGCCCTTCTCTGGACACGCTCCAGCACCTCCATGTCCTTCTTGGAGTCAGGGGCCCAACACTGAACCCAGCACTTGAGGTGCAGCCTCACCAGTGATTCCCAGTACAGGGGGAAGAGAACTTCCCTGGTCCTGCTGGCCACACTAGTGCTGATCCAGGCCAGGATGTCCTTGGCCTTCTTGGCCACCTGGGCACTCTGCTGGAAGCACCATTGCTGTGATTGTTTTGAGTTTGGTTGGGGGTTTATTTTTTTGGACAGTAATGTCACATCTCTTGTCACAAGCTCAGCTCTGGCTCCAGACGGAGCCACACAGCCTCCTGGTAGCAGGTGCAAGTGATAACCGAGCGGCACTGAGCTACCTGTGACAAATGCCAACACCTTCCCCTGGGCTGACCTTCCTCTGGTTTAGTCTCCAACGTGCAGCTGCGTGTTGGTGTTTGCAGATGACAATGAAGATGACAGAGGTTATTTCTCTCTCTTTCTCTGTCTCTCTCTAGCTGGGTGGCACATTTTTTTTTCCTAAATATATCAGCTAATAAACAGTCTCTGAATTGTATCGCGGCGGCTGTTGCTGCAGGACCCGATAAACGAGGACGGGCGCTGATATGGGATTCTGGCGTGGTCATTTTTGGATGTGTTTCCAATTCTGTTACTGACCTTAGACTGGTCACTTGGGCCAGTAATATTCTTAGCACCTGCTTTTTGTATTCTTTTCCTAACTCAGGGTTGGAGGGAAATAATTGGGATCCTGTTGGCTTCACAAAGTTTTAATAAATTTCCAAGTAAAATGACTTGAACATTTTCACATTTTTTTCTGAAACATTTTCTGATACTTTCTGGTTTTCAGTTGACCAAAAAAGATATTTGAGACCACACAAAGAAAATCTGATTAGCTTGCCACTAATATTTTATTTCAACTGTTAATTTTTAAATTCATCCTCAGAATCTTAAGTTAAAATATTTTAATTTTTTCAAGAAAAATCAATGTTATATTCCAGCTCTTGACAGCATCTATGTTATTCAGCAACCTAAAGGACTGGAATTTGGATGAAGAAACTTATTCCCAGGATTTATTTTGTATGCTAAGTAATAACTGTCCACTGAGAATGTTACATTTAAGCAAACAAAAGGGATCTTTTGGGGCAAAACGAAAGGTTTTATGCACCTTCATCCAGACACATAAGTGTCTACTGAAAAATCAGCAGTACTTTGAGCTGGGAAGGATCGTATAGTTGGTTTTGCATTGATGCTCAGCAGTATTAAATCTGAAGGCAATGTCCTACTTGAAAAAAACTGTTATTGAGAGTTGATCACTTTGATTTACTACTGAGAAACTGCAGGTTTTGCAGGTATTTAGCATGAAGCATTGCATGGGAATGCAAGGGCCCAGGCAGAGCAGCCTCTCAGCTATACATCATATAATCATCCTTTGAGCTTCACAATTCCATCTCGCCACCGGATCAGTGGAGTTTCCCGAAGCGTGATTTAACACCTCTAAACAACAGGCAGGTTTTATGCTGTTAGATTTAAGCCAGCATAACCAAATACCCAATTTAGCTTTTTTTTATTGTCCACTCTCAGCGATGTCAAATGCAGCTGACTCCTGCTTGTTCCACTGCTCAGATTCCATTGTCTTCAGCTGAGTTATTTCACATTTACAGCACTGAGACAGGAGATCGTAGACAATGAATCTATATAAGGCTACACTGGGTAGTAAAACTATGTGGTTAAGATACGTATTTTGTGGTTAGGGCCACATAATTGGGGGAGGGTTTAGAGGGGAAGGGTATGAGGAGAGGCTGAAGTCACTTGGTTTGTTCAGCCTGGAGAAGAGGAGACTGAGAGGAGATCTCCTGGGGGTCTAGAACTTCCTCCCAAGGGGCAGAGGAGGGGCAGGTGCTGATCTCTTCTCTCTGGCCACCAACGAATGCCAGGAGCAGAGGAAATGGCAGGAAGATGTGGCAGGGGAGGGTGAGGTTGGCCATGAGGAGACGGTTCTTGAGGCAGAGGGTGGTGGAGCACTGGCACAGGCTCCCCAGGGAGGTGCTGATGGCACCAAGGCTGACAAGATTCCAGCAGCATTTGGCCAAGGCCCTCAGGGACATGGTGTGAATGTTGGGCTTGTCCTGTGCAGGGACAGGAGTTGGACTGGATGGTCCTTGTGGGGCCCACCCCACTCACAACATTCCATGATTCTATGATTGTACCAACTTGGGGAGCCTGGATGTAATTCTCTGGGCTGCATCTCCTGCATGACTGGCCGTACAAAACTTCCCCAGATTCACCACGTCTCATTTGAGGCACTAGAACTGCTTTGTGGTGCTGGCAGAGACACAACCAGTTTCTGAGACCAGTTCATTGCACTGGAATTAAACAGTCACCTGGGGATGCCTATCTGGTTTCTCTCTACAGGTTTTCCATACAGAATGTGGGACAATGACATTTCAAACTCGATGCCTCAATGAAGCCCCTGTGTTTAGGCTGGTTCAGTTTCACAACCTGCTTTGGCAGGGGGGTTGGACTGGATGATCTCCTGAGGTCCCTTCCAACCCCACCACTCTGGGATTGGTCTCTCTGTTCTTGAGTTCTCCGTCTTTGAAAACCACTGTAATAGCTGTTCTTTATCTTACTGCAGGTGCTTGGGAAGAAACCTATTACAATTATTAATTTTTGCAGTGCACTTGCTGATTTACTTGTTGAAAGTAAAACAAGTAAACAGAGAACTCATTAAATAGTTGGAATGTTACAAATTTGCAGCCAAAACTGGCATTTAACAAGTACGTTATGAGTGTTAGATGAGGACTTCATCTTTTCTATAGCACCTTGTTTTGAGGGATAATGGTAGTGTTATCATTTGATTAAAATGCTGTAAAACCATTCTCCTTTTTCTCCTGGAATGTGCTGCTCTGTTTTCTCTAATAAAGGTGTTTTCCACTAAGACTACTCCAGCTTTCACATCAGCTGAAATGGTTTCCCTATCCCAGGGGAAGGAATGTAATTAAGTATTTTGGTTATGTTGGGCTTCATATCAGGACTGTGCTTTTGCAGGAAAATAATAAACAGATTAGTAACATTGCCAAGAAGAGATTTAGAGTATCATCTCTGATTAAGCTTTTCAAAAGCAACCAGGCAACAATGGAGAGAGGTTAAAGCTGGAGAAAAGCACAGTAGGGGGGGGAAGAAAAAAATGACACATTTATTTAGTTGGGTTCAGCTTATTCTCTCGCAAAGCGATGGTTAAAGGCAGCGTTGCAGAAGAGGTGAAGGGCTGGGGGTTAGACCTTCTGGGGATATAGTCCTTGCTTTGTTACTGGTTTACATAAACACTCTGGGAAATTTATATCCCTCTTCTTCCGTCACCTGTCTGAAGTTTTGGGGAGTACAGGTGATCTTTTTGGTTGTTCTTTTTATGGCATCTCCTGTAAGGATCTCAGAAGACCTCTCTAGGCGACACTGTAATATTAATAAATCAAGTAGAGCTTGCAGAGTTCTACAAAGCAGCCTCAGGACTCCTGCTTGTTCTTGCTGACGTTGCTCCAGTCGTGCTTGAGGCCCTTCAGCATTCACTTGAGGACCACTTCATCCCAAAGCAGAGATGGAGCCCTCCATGTTACTTGAAGTCAAACTATGGCTGCGGCGAAGTTTGTTTCCTCTCTCGCACAAAAACACTGTAAAACAAAGCCAAGCAGATTCTGTCTTGTGGGTTTGTGTTATTCTGCTTCAGCTAGTCTTCCTGGGAGGTTTTTTCCCCCAGTGGTGCAGGCTGTGTCACCTCCAGGCAGGGTTACTGCCATGCACTCCCCTCCAGGCTCTCTTCAAAGAAGACCTGGATGCTTTAGCTGGTGCCATGTGTGTTTTCCTGGCCGTCTCTGAGTTGCCTCTTTTTGTTGGACAAAGGTGTGTCCTTGCTTTGTGTCACTAGGAAAGATTGTCTGGTGTCCAGGTACTGGTTTTGTTGGGGACTGTCTTCTGATGGGATGTGGGCAGCTCATAACATGGTACCTTCAGCAGATCTGGGGACCTTCCAGTACCCTGCAGCTTCCCAGTGTGCTGCTTCATATCCCACAGGTATGCAGGCTTTCTCTCTCTTCCTAGCAAATTCCAAATACAACTCGTGCAGACCCTATGACATCTCACGTCCCACTAGAGACTCCTTGCCCTTCCATTCCAGGGACAGAAAAGGGTCTAGAGAATATTAACATGACAACTGCCCTGCCTGTCTCCTTGCCACATAGCAGCAGAGTTCTAACTTCATGTCACCTGTATGAGTACAGGTGGTCAAATGATCTCAGGAAGACCTTGGGCCCATCTATGGAATGCTTTAGGTCTGTACAGGAATCTTACATGGCTTGTCATCAGATTTTCCTAGACTCTTCTGTAAGATAAATCTCATTATCTACAAAATTCTTCCACTTCAGGAGGTGCAACTTGTCTGTAGGACTTGTTTTGACTGGTTTGCTCAGTAACAAATTTCAGTCCAGTTCCCAGCACTTAAGCAAATCCAACAATAGTGTCTTTGATACTAATTTTACTGGAGGAAAAAGAAAAAAAAGAAACCCTTAAAAAGAAATATTCTGGCCTAGAAATCCTCTCCCCTAGTTCCCTGCCCTCTCTTCTCGATTGTTCTTTCCAACACAGTTATAAACTCAGGTTAAAGGAAAGGGGGAAGGAGCTTTCTTTTTGCTTTTTTTGGTCTGCTCCCCTGAGTGTTTCTGTTTTCAGTCCTTCATCCTGATCTCTCTTCAGCGGGGCTTCTTGGATGCTGACCACAAAGAAGGGAAAGAAAATGCTTTGAGTTGAAGTTACTTGCTAACTTTTTAATAAAAAAATTTCCTAATGGTGGGGGAACATCAGGAGTTCAAGGTTGCAAATGTACAGCTTTGTTTCTCTAGGTTTTGAAGTCTTCTTTGAAATCACACAGATTTATCCATGGAGACCTACTAGTAATTTAAAATCATTTACTTCCAAATGTAACTCTCTTCAAGGAAGACAGCAGCACCAAGCATTGGTTGGACTTGATGATCTTAGAGGTCTTTTCCAACCTTAATGATTCTGTGGGATGTAGAGTGGCCATAACAGACCTTTAGGTCTTTTCTTGTTGACTTAGGAACACAGGAAGCAGCAGTAGAGGTCATTGGGCTGTATTGTTTTCCACAAACAGAGAAGCCCATTTGTCACTGCAGCATGTTTGTGTGTGACATGGCTTCTCAGGCAGTGGATGTGGTAATTGTAGATGAAACCTATTCGTTCACCAAGTGTTCTTTAGAATCATGCAATCATTTTGATTGGAAAAGACTGTTAAGTTCATGGAGTCCCATCACAAACCAAACACTGCCAAGTCCACCTCTAACCCATGTCCCTCAGCACCACATCTACATGGCTTTGAAATCCCTTCAGGGATGGGGACTCCACCACTGCCCTGGGCAGCCTGTTCCAATGCTTGAGAGCCCTTTTGGTGAAGAAATTTTTCCTAATATCCAACCTAAACCTCCCCTGGTGCAACCTGAGGCTGTTTCCTCTTGTCCTGTTGCTTGTTACTTGGGAGAAGTGACCGACCCCCACTTGGCTACACCCTCCCGTCAGGTAGTTGTAGAGAGTGAGTAGGTCTCCCCTCAACCTCCTTTTCTGTAGAGTAAACTTTGATATGGGCCTCGTATGGCATGGGGAATGGTTTGGCAGGGAAGAATTGAGTTAATCACACTGATTTCTCAAGAGAATAGCCATTATTATCAGCTTTTTTTTTTTCCATTTCTTTTTTTCAGTTCTCCTCACTTCCAGAAGACTTTCACCTTGCCTTCCTCTGTCTCTTCTTTTTCCCTTTTAAAAAGGAACAGGGATAATGCAGCCAGGATCAAAATGTCAGACACGGTACTTTAAAATCAAACAAAAAGATATTTCTGAAATCACAGCTCTCTCTAAAGGTACAGATGAGGTGTCAGCACCTTAAAGAGGATAAATTAATAAACCTGTGTGGACTGCATCAGTTTACTCCAGCTGAGAATCTAACCCTGAGTTTGTGTATTCCCAGCCTTTAGGATTCATGATCCACTGGCAGGTTCAGGGTTTGATATTCTGGGGTGGAGCGCAGGCAGAACTGAACGTTGGGTCAGTGCAATGCTCTAACCTGTTTTTTTATATGTGGTCTGTGCCTTGATGGAAGGAGAAGTGTGTGCATCTGTGAATAACAAAATAGCTTTGGAACATTTGAGATCACCTCAGTAGAGAATCACTTATAGGAAGGTTATATGAGATAATATACCAAACATATACAGCTGCTCCTGTGACTGTGTGGTTGAAGATACATAGTCCATTTTTATGTGGGTGTACAGTTTGTCTTCTGTGTAAGCTTATAAACCAGACAGGAAGTAAATGTTGGACTTGTCTCCATATTTCCCTCAGCCTGGCTTTATAAAGATAATCCTCATCTCCTCCTCTCATACCTCAGACTTTAGATCTGGCACAGTCCAGGCCAGATATCTGCAAAAGTTGACTTTTTTTCCCTGGCTTCTCGACAAGTACTGAGGTAAGGAGTGAGGAATTAGCAATGACTTAATGCTGCCTTGTGACCACTCTTATGTGTTTAGAATTTTTAAGTCACGAGCTTGTAGAAGGTTTCAGATTAGACCTCTGCAGATCAGTTAATCCAGCTTCCTTCTCAAACCAGAGCTCGACTTAAAGCTTGGTTGGCTTGTTAAAAACCCCTGGTGATTTTGAAAATCTTGAAGGAGGCAGATGCAGTAACTTGGATGCAGAACCTGTTCTAGAGTTTACCAACTCTAAAAGGTAAAGAAGTCTTTATGATTCAGAGGGTGTTACCTGTGTGCCCTGTGTGGGGCTGGATGTATATACCCAGTTTCACAAGATCGTGCCCTGAATAACAGTAATAAAATCCATTATTTTGCTATTTGCTTTTGGTTTGCACTGGTGTCACTGAGATGACAATCTGTCCCCAAGATCAGATGATTGAAAACATTCTTTTCCTTCCTCTCTCTTCTTTATTTGTTTGCTAACATTGCCATTTGGCTTCTGTCTTGCTCGGAGATATTCTGGTCTAAAACCCCCTGTTTCTGTTGCTGGATTGGGGTCAGGAGGTGGTCTGAAGGAATGATTAACTGCAAAGGTGCAGAAGAAGATAAACCCTCCTAAAAATCACTTGTAAGAATGAAGCCAAGAATATATATTTAGCAATCCATTTAGGTCTCACCATCTTGTTTAAAATGGAATTGGATAATAATACCTGGCTGAGTAATATAGTTAATGAAAAGCACCCAATGTAAAAGTTACCAAATGTAAAAGTTGAATTTTTTTTTATGTGAGCTTTGCTTTTCCAGTAAGCTTTTAAAACCCTATTCTCATTTTAAGCAATCTACCGATACATTTAACAAATGTCAAGATGAAATGCTTCAGCAGAGATCAAAAAGACCGAGGGTTTTATTGTACTACTCTTACAGCACTGATAGCCTGTATTGAACTTTCATGCTAAGGATCAATAGCCTTATTTGATCAAATATGATGAACTATCAAAGACATCGGGCTCTACCTAAAGGACACTTCAGATTGAGCTATCTCCCTTGAGAGCACTGGGACTCTTGAATTTTGCTTTGATATTTGCTCATGTCCCTGCTTATTTTGAAATTATTTTTTAATTTTTTTAAAAAACCCCACTTGTATTATTGTATGTTCATGAGTTTTCTCCATGCCCTGGCGTGGCATGTGAAGATCAAAGCCACCGCTTGCGATTGCGAAGCCAGGGCTGGTCCTACCAAAGCTTTTGGGTTTATCTTGGGTGTATTTTGAGCTAATCTCTTGAAAGCAAAACTCAGTTCTGTTAGAAGACTGAGGATCACAAGGAAATTGCAAGAAGGGACGTGGCAGGGTTTGGAAGATCAAATGGACCCATCCGTTGGGGACAAGGGGGACAGCAGCCCAGGCTGAACCCTTTGTGCTGATGGCTATGGTGATGGAGGGGGAAATGATGCTTCCCCTGAGGTTGCCAGCTGAACAATTTGCCCCACAAAGTCCCTTGTCTTCTTCTCCCTCCCTCCTCCCTGGTAAATGGTTAAGAGCTCTCAGCTGGTGAATTGAGAATAAACATTTGGGTTTGGTCAGCAGAGCTGCTGGAAGAGGAAAGCACTGGGAGCAGGGTGGAGGTGACTGGGGGAGATGAGAAGGAGGACGGGAAGAAAAACTGAAAAAATACCAGAATTAAGCTTTCAAGGATACTTCAGACTAACTTGGCTGAAGCAGCATTTGAGCCTGAATAAAAGGAATGGCAAAAGCTGAAGGTAGGTGAGAATACAGAGTGGGGAGAGCTGTGGCTGCAGGTGCTGGTAGGTGGAGGGGGGTTCTGTAAAGCCCTCAGAGCCCTGTGTTTTCCTCGGACAATACACCCCGCATTGCCTACTGTAAGGCTGCTTCCAATGGCAAGAAATGCTTTAGCTTCTCTGCTAAGCCAGCTGACGTGCTGATTTTGTGGAGCACCAGTGTGTCCTGTGTGTAGATCCACATGGGATGAAATAGCAGGTGAGTAAAGCAGCTCTGTGGAGATGCACGGGGCAGAGAAAAGAGGCAATCCTGTGAGGAGAGCCTGTGATGTTAGTAAAGAAAAAATACCAACATCTCCTTAGCACGTGTGATTGCAAGTGGGATTTTGCTCTGAGAAAGGAACTACAGCTCAGAGAGGAGTGTAACATCCCAAAGAGTGATGTTTCAAGGAGGAGTGTGGTTTTTCTCCTTTCTTTGCTGCTTTCTTTCAGCATAAAGGTGTCAGGCATGAGGTTGGGAGCATCACAGGCTGGACAGGAAGACTCTCCTTTGTGATAATAGTGTTGGGCTGAAGATTTGAGGGAATATTTCAATAGTACATTAAGTTTCTGTGTAGTGAACCCAGTTTTATTTCATTCATTGCAGCAGAGCTAGTTTGGTTTTGTACCAAACAGAAATTGGCAACCAAATCAATAGTTTGCTAGCCAGACCTTACCTGATGTGAAAATGTCCTGAATTTGAAGTAGATGCAATAAAAACACAAGGAATGCAGCTGTGGAGCAGTGCTTTACCTGTGGAGCAGTGCTTTCCTCCAGCATCCCCCAAACACCATCTCTACAGACGTGGTGAAGTCCCCCCTGCTCTCAATACCATTTTTAAGCCATTCCTGCGGTATCGTGAGTCAGATGTTAATGTGGTTTTACAGTCATGTGCAGAAGTACATATTTCTGAGCTGTGGGTTCCAGCTGCGCTGTGCTCTTAGATCTGAGGAAGCTTGGGGAGCAGAGGTTAAGCTCGGCATCTGAGCCACAGACCAGCCTCTTCCTCCTGGTTGGGTGATTCATGGAAAGAACAAGGCAGAAGCCTAAAGGTTGGAGTTATCTTGACTTTTTTTTGTTGTTTGTGAATGCTGATGATCCCCAGTTCTGATTTCTGGTTCCTTTCTGCTTCCTTCATGCAGTGTTGTGCTGAAATACAGAATGGGGGAATGGAACTGTGCTAATTTTTCTTAATTTGGATAAGGATCGGTGTGTGAATCTGTGACTGTCTCTTCAGTGCTCCCCTTCCTAGAAAGTAGCAAGAGGGGAAGTTTTGTGTCTGATTCTAGTGGAGGAAACAAACGCTGCCAAGTGTGTTGCTGAGGAACTGGCTGTGTAAATTAAAGAACTTCACCCTCCTACTTCTCCCTCCCGTTTTTACAACACAGCTGAGTGTGATAGTTGGGTGGTTGGTCTGCAGTTCCGATGCCCTGGTCCTAACGCTGTGCTGACTGCTCAGGGGACAGTATCCTGGCAAATGCTGAGTGCAGCCTCTTCACTTTGCTCCCATATCAATAAGATCTCACTTTATCCTGCGAGGTACTCTAGAGTTATAAAATCATGGAATGTTGTGAGTTGGACCCACAAGGACCATGGAGTTCAACTCCTGTCCCTGCACAGGACAATCCCAACATTCACACCATGTCCCTGAGGGCCTTGGCCAAATGCTGCTGGAATCTTGTCAGCCTTGGTGCCATCAGCACCTCCCTGGGGAGCCTGTTCCAGTGCTCCACCACCCTCTGCCTCAAGAACCTTTTCCTCATGGCCAACCTCACCCTCCCCTGCCACATCTTCCTGCCATTCCCTCTGCTCCTGGCATTCGTTGGTGGCCAGAGAGAAGAGATCAGCGCCTGCCCCTCCTCTGCCCCTTGGCACGAAGTTCTAGACCCCCATGAGATCTCCTCTCAGTCTCCTCTTCTCCAGGCTGAACAAACCAAGTGCCTTCAGCCTCTCCTCATACCCTTCTCCTCTAAACCCTTCCCCAATGTTGTGTCCCTCCTCTGGACACTCTCCAGCAGCTTTAGATCCTTTTTCTCCTGTGGTGCCCAAACTGCCCCCAGTGCTGGAGTTGAGGCCTCTGCATTTATCAGAACGCTGCTAGAGCCCCTGGGACAAAGTCATCTCCTTCAAGGTGATGAGGTTGTTGATTTCTGAGGGCACTGGGTGAGCAGGGTGCTGGTTTTACTGTATCATACTTATGGGCCTACGAGGTGGAAGGAAAAAAGGTTCTAAATCCCGGGATTCCTGGTGAGGGTGGAGAGAGCATAAGAAATGGATAGAAAAGTGCTTCCTAGTTATAGCTCACTGAAGCACTAGATTGCAAAAGTGAGTCTCTTATCCACATCTGAATAAACTCCATATTTATGAACAGACACCGAAAATTGGAGAAAATCCTGTGAAGGGAGATGATTTCACAGGGAGGGGAGGAGGAAAGCTGTTCAGTACTGGAACTCAGGGCTCTATTGTCTCTTGTGCTAGTTCTTTGGAATTAGGATGTGTGTGAAGAGCGATCTGAAACTGTGCAAAAAGGGAGTTTCATACCAATAACTCTTCCCTGCTGACAGCCTGCGAAGATGTACCCATTGCAATAGAAATCCACGCTGCTTTAGCTCTATCACTCACTATTTCCCAATGATGCTTTTTCTCCAATGTTTTCTGCTCCTCGGTGTTGATAATTTTATCGTGACCAAGTCCTCTGTGAAGTGCTCCGCTGTGTTTCCGTACAACCAGCTCAGGTTTTGTCGACTGAAAGATTAAGAGCAATAGTGTAGTTAAAGGGCTTGTTACGAGGGTCTGAAACTGGACCTCTGCCACATGCTCCCTTGTCATTCTGGGCAAGTTATTCAGGCTTTCACTCACTTTCTGCAAACTAGAGCTGTCTCTCTCTCTGCTTGTCTCGGTTCAGTTCAGTGTATGTTGCTTTGAACCTGCTTTGTGCATGTGTGTGATCTCACACGACAGGATCTGGCTTTTGGGGGATGCTGCCATGATTGTGGTAATGATTGGGGGTTGGAAATGGCCTTTCTGTTGGCTTGGCAGTATGTGCGTCTTCAGTCTTGAGTGCTTGTCCTGGTTTTTAGCTGGAACAGAGCTGGTTTCTTCTTTCTAGCAGTTAGAACAGCGCTGGGGTTTGGGTTCAGCTGGGATTTGTTATGAGAAAAACATTGATAACACTGATGTTTTCAGTTACTGCTGGAAGTCGAAGGACTTTGTGTTTTGCTGGTCTACAAGTGCAAGGTCTGGGCAGGGTGAGGAATATATAAGTGAATAAACTAGATTGGCATTTGCATATGCCAATGGGATATTCTATATCATATCACATCATGGTCAGTATATTAATGAGGGGCTCTCTGTTGTGGGAGTTCGCTCTCACTTGGGCTCTCACTCTTCTGGGATTCCAGTTTCAGGATTGTCACTCCTCTGAGATCATTATCTGAGGATGCGCCAGGCTTGGTCAGTGGGTGGTGAGCAATTGCACAGTGTATCACTCATTTCCATATTTTGTTATTATTATTAACATATCATTATTATTTACAGTTTTATTTCAATTATTAAATTGTTTTAATCTCAACCTATGAGTCTCCTTACCCTTACCCCTCCAATTCTCTCCCCTGTTCCCTGGAGGTGGGGAGAGTGAGCAAGCGGCTGCGTGTGACTGTTAGCCAAGTGAAACCACCACAACGCTGAATCCTCAGGTGACAATGACATATGGAGTGAGACAGAAAAACAAAAGATTGTTCTATGCCAGCCCCCCTGGGAACAGAAATAGTTATTTTCTTAAGCAGATTTACTAATTGTGTAGGTTTTTAAAGTGACTGGATAATGACTGCTTGCTTTCTCCAGGCTCTTTAGATTTCTGCTCGGTACCTACTGATGATCAGTTTTAGTGCTGTCCTTCACTTTTAGATGCAGTGTAATCCATATACCTGCATTTGCAGGTGCAAGTTGATTTTTACCTGATTATATCCCCTGGGAGGAGAAACAGTTCAGTCAGTTATTGTTTAAATATGCTCTAAAATTAGCAGCTGTTTAAGAGAATTCTCATTTTGTATTGAGAGACAACAGGAAAAGTGGTAACATCAGATGGTAAATAGCATAATAGAGCACAGAAGATGAAATTCATTGTCCTAACTGGCATCACGTGGTCTAGATACCATTTAAAGCCTCAAAATGGGATCTGAATTTCTTACAGGAGCTAGTCTTGTATCTCTTTATAGGGATGAATTTCATCTTACAGCAGTGCCCTTACTGATTGAAATAAATTGCTTTGGGGAGTTGATGTGCCTGGAAGCAAACGTAGGGGTTGGGGGATAACTAATATTACACAAGATTTCTCTCCTGGTGTATCTAGTTTCATTAATATGCTCACAACTATTACAGTTAAAGTGTTCCTAGTTTGCATATTTAAGCACAGAGGGTGCTGAGTGGTCCAAGTTGTGCTTGAAAATGATGAAAAACCCTGATCTGAACATGTATTAGTGTCTGTATCATGTTCTAGGGCACTGGAAATTAAACACCTGAAGTTAGTGGTCTCCCTTGACCATAAAGACTCTCCTCCTCTCAGTTTGCTGTTTGTCATCTGGACATTATGTCTTTTATCTCTTAGAGATGCTGTGAAAAATAAATTGTTTCTGAAAAACTCAAAAATAGAGTGCTGAGAGCAATAAAAAAACCCAGTGAGGAGCTTAATTGTATCTTCAGGGAAGGTTTAGAGTAATATGCTGTAAATAAGGTGTAGGACCTCTCGCTGAACAATAAAGGACATGACAAAGTATTGAATAGCTGTTGGTTAAGTGAGGAGAACCTGCTTCGTACATCATGGACCCGACATCTGGGGAGACTAAGGAAGAGAGGAAAGAAGGATATGATTATGAAAGATGGAACTTTGCTATTGCCCAGTTAATATTTCCCAGTTTTCTGTTATTTGTCTCCAAAATTGACTTTTTGGGAGCGTACTGTGTCACAACAAGTGTAGTCTGCATAGTCAACACAAAGGACTGTGACCGTTCCTTGGGCAAGGATCTTCTTGAGGTTTTTTTGCTACTAAAGTTCTGAATCCTGCTGCCCTTTCCAGACCATTAGAGGTGTAAAGGGGATCCATGGGTTGGCAGCAGTAGTAGGTCATTATCCAGTGAGTCGAGCAGACACTAGATGGAGATACAGTACTCTTAAGGCTTGAAACTCAAAGCATGGGCTGAACATGCACCCTCAGTCAGTTTGCAGATAACACCAAGTTGGGTGGGAGTGTTGATGCACTGGAATCTGCAAATGTTGCATCTGTCTTAAAACAACTGTATAAAGGCATTTTCTCACAAAAGGCTTTGTGTTCTGCAGCTGAATGTGACAAAGTTATGCTCAAAGATGACAAATTTTGACTAGTGAAGATGCTCTACTGCCTTTCCTGATTGATGTTGTCTGCTTGTAAATAAGTGGGAATGTTTTAATGGACTGCCAGTTGCAGTAAAATTCTGAATTTCTTCTTTGGTCTTTGTTTTTCAGGAGCTGTGCAGCAAGATCATCAAAGCAATTTTGATGTTTGTGGCAAGACGCAGTGCTGCTAACTTGGGGAAATTACTGGAGGTTGCTTCACACTATGATACACTTTTCTTACTCAAGCATCATTATCTCTATCTTGATAAGAAATGAGAAGATCACAGTGGGAATTTCTGCCCAGTTGAGTGTTGTAGCTCTCCTTTGACCAAGCCTATGAAAAGGATCTGTCTTCCTGACTGATCTCCTGACTGGTCTTCATGCTCCTGACCAGTTCTGTTAAGCAATGGAATATACAAGCCCTCGGTACCCACGGAGATGTGTTTCATTGACTGTTGTGTTACCTTCTCTGTTCCTCATCAGCACCTTGACAACCAGCTCTTAGAAGAAGAAACCAGATAGGTGCATAAAGGCCAGCTTGCAGATTTCCCTTCCCAGCAGATAAACTTGTTAGTTGGAAGAAGTCTTTTCATTATTTGTGAGGGGAAATGGCCACTATTGCACCAAACAAAGGGACAAAGTGGAACCACAAGCATTATTTTCTTTAAATAGGACTAGATTCAGTCTTCTGGCACTGGGCCAGTCCAGGTGCCTCTGAAAATCACCTTAGCATGTTCAGAGGGTGCTGAAGGTGACAGGAGCATTATTGCCTCAGCTGGAAAGGAAACTTCAGAACTCTTGCAGAGGTACCATGAGGTTACAACCAGCAAGAAGCTTTGATGGCTATAACTGGCATTGCATCTTCCATCAGACATCCAGCAGTTGCTCTGTAATGTCCTATGTCCTGATTGATTCCTGACCAGCTGAATTTACAAGAAGCACAAGTCATGACAGTAAGTCTATGGTTTTACATTTATTTGTGATTTATTTGTTGGTTTTTCCTATGTGAAATTATACCAGCAAGGGTACGTTTCTAAAGAGAGGAAAATAATACTCGGTTAATGTTTAATGAATGAATTTATGTCTGTACATACTTGGAAGGTTTAAAGTGTGATGGAACTGCTCAGTGTTGCGTTTAGAGCTGTGAATGTCTTGAGGTCAAGAAAGTCCCATCATGATGTTAGAGGTGCCTATTTAACTCCCAAAGTTTGCTTTGACTTAGCACATTTAAAGAGGTATTTGATATGGACCATTTAACTTGTGTATGGAAATATCATTTTCATGTCCAGTGCTTACTAAGATAAGTAGTAATATTTGGTGAAAAAAATGAAGGTTTTAGGTGCTTGCCTGATCTTGGCCAGTTTCTACTGTAATTGAATTACAGAATTGTTGAGATTAGAAGGGACTTCTGGAGATCGCCTGGCTCAACCCCCCCTGCTCAAGCAGGGTCAGCTAGAGCTGTTTGCCTAGGAATGTGTTTGGTCAATATGTCCATGGATGGAGATTCCACAACCGCTCTGGGCCACCTATTCCAATGTTCAACCATTCACATGGTCAGAAAGTTGGGGTTTTTTTATGTTTAGATGGATTTAATCATCATGATTTGAGATTGCAGAAGAGACATCAGGCTCTGTATAGAGTTGGGACTACAAATAGCTTAACAGTGCCCTTGCAGCAGCTTAGAGTGAACGTTGCCTTTGGGAACGTTACTTTACCAGGTAATTCGGGGTAGATTTGATCTTCCATCTTTAGCCACATCTCTCAAGTAGAGAGGACATGGTGTGGACACTTATTCTGTATAGACACCGTGGCTGGATGTGGGATTTCTGCCGCAGAAGGTTTTAAGACACTTGTATAGTGGCTAAAAACATAAAAGGATAATGGATCATCACTGTAGCTATGTAGGGTAATGTTGTCCTGGTAAGAATGACAATGTGAGATGGATGCCAAAGTAAAGTTAACCTGGTTTATAGCTGTGTTAAACTACTGGTCTGATGGGGTAAAATTTTGTTGAGTAACGTGGGCTTTTGGTGTGACTTTGTTGACGTTTTATGACTGTGGTGAGGTCTTGCTTTGGTTTTCTTCTGGCCTGCACATTTTATTAATCTCAAATATACTCATGGTTTGGAGACAACTGGATTGAACAAATGGGTCCTTTGAAATGTCCCAGTCATTGCTGATACAGTAACGTGGGCTTTTGGTGTGACTTTGTTGAAGTTTTATGGCTGTGGTAAGGTCTTGCTCTGGTTTTCTTCTGGCCTGCACATTTTACTGAACTCAAATATACTCATGGTTTTGGAGACAACTGGATTGAACAAATGAGTCCTTTGAAATGTCCCAGTCATTGCTGATAGTCTTGATGTGTGTGACTTGTTCTTTCCTCAAGTTGAAGGCTCACTGCTGGCTGTTGGAAGCTTTGATGGATTCTCAGTTATTTGGGTTCATCAATCAAACCTTCAGAGAGGGGTACAGTGACAATACCCTGCTAGTGGCAAGGGCGTACAAACCTGAAGAGAAGCAGACTGTGTGCTGGGGATGGAAGGTGTGCTAATGCAAAAATAAATACCAAAGCTGGGGGGTGTAATTGCAGATTGCTTGTGCACAGGTATGATGTTGGTTGGTTGTTTTTTAAGGGAGTGTAAATCACGACATTCTGTGCCTTTATAGATACTTTGTTGGATCAAGAAGACAAAAATGTCATTTCTAAAATTTGATCTAGCTCCTGCTTAGGAAGAATTTAATATCCTATAGCTTGCTTGCTTGCTTTACCCCCTGAAACTGTGGTAGCTCTACTGGTAATATTTTTTCCCCACTCAGCTGAATGGGAGGGCTGATTTCAGGATGTTTAATAAAAAGAAAATAGCATTTCAGTCTTTGATAATGGAACACTGCATAGAGTTATCACTTATCTGTTAACTGAGAGCAACGTGGTATAAAACACACAGAATACAGAAACCGCAAATGGAAAATTCTTCTTGCTTCAACCCACTTCCTTTTGTTGCATCAGCAAAAGAATTATTTATATAGAAGATAAAGTCCTTAGAGTGAGTGACAGATTGCCATCTTTGCCCATGCACGTGACTCTTTTAATGTATCTTCAGATATTTTCTATTGTGTATGTGGGTGTCAAAATAAAGCAAAATAATACATATCTCTTCCAAGCAGCTCGATTTTCAGAAAGCTTACTGGTGGTGTCAGCTGTTCTGTGATGAGATGCACAAACTGCAGAGTGTGTAACCACTCTGCTTGGAACTAAAAGGGAATTGAGACTCGATATTCAATGTGAGTTACAGTCGTGATTGTCAGATCAAAGTACCATCCTGTCAGTTCTAATTTGCTGCTATTTTCCTGAATTTTTCAAGGGCTGAATCCTTCAGCATTCCTATTCGGGTGTCAGGCTTGTATCATGATGAATTCAACCTCTTACCTTGTGGCATCCTGATAAACGTAGCCCAGAACTATGTGTTATTAAATGTTATGGAACAGACCTAATATATACAAGTGAAACTGGCAAATGGAAATGATCACAACTCCCAAAACTACTGAGCTAATTCTCTTCTTTCTTTGGCTTCATTTTTGTGTTTCTCACAGAATAGAAGATAAATAAAAAGCCAACCTTGAGGTTGACAGTCTCAGTTACTTTTAATGAGGTTTAAATTCTGTATGATTGAAGTCAATAGCTGAAAATTGATTTCATGTCTGTGATAGAGCATCATGAAGTTTATTACTGGAAGATAATCTTGTGAAATACAGTCTGGGTTGTTGGTTGCTATGAATTAGTAGGTCTCAGCTGAAGTAAATGGAGTTGGCGTGTAGACACTGGAGATGATTCTTCCTTTTTGAGTATTTTTATGTGTATTTTTGCATGTGTAGGTCCAAGCAAGTTAACTGTTTGGAAGCTGGCATGCTAGATGCCACAGTAACTGAAGAGTGTGTGTGCAAGTTCTGAAAAGATTAAAAGTGTATTAGCTAAGAAATAGGAGTAACGTTAATTTTGTCATTCTTGCAGGTATTTAATATAAAAAATGAAATGCCAATAAGTTTAACTCGTGAAAGCGAGTTCAAAACATTGGTGTGATGGTACAGGGATAGAACATGTTGATTTTCCTGGTCTCCACTACCAAGTCCTTATCCTGCACATCTTTTCTGAGAAGTAACTTCTGCAATTCCCATTTCAATGTGTGATCTCAGCCAGCCCAGACATGGCCTGTCCATCGCTCATCTTGGGTCTCTTCTTGATCTTTGACTGGGAATTTTTCAGACTAAATATGCTGCATTCAAGAGGATCCAATGAGCTTTTGGTCATGGTCAATATCTACTGATACATAACAGCACCAGTTCTTGGGTTTGGTTCTCAGAACTGTGAAACATCATACGCTGACCCCACTGAAATCAGTGGAAGTTCAGTGCTGGTTCACCTCCGTTGGTGTGTAAGTCCTCAAGTGTCCAAGGCTGTGGGAAATGTTTGTGGTTACAGGGCTATTTGAAATGTCCCAACCCCCTGAGGCTCACAAAGACCCCACGATAGACTCAACAGCGAGAGTTGGCCACCTCAGTCCATGGTTTGGCCACCTCAGTCCATGGTTAGGCAACTTAAATAGATATATTTTTTTTTACCAATGGGTTAAACAAAGTTATCTGGCTTCTCACTAAACTCTAAGTAGCATTTTCAGGCTGTCCTGGTAGGGGACAATAACAGTCTAAGCTGCTCTGGGAGTATTTTCAAGGTGATCTCTAGAAACAACCTTGATGTAGGCACCGAAGCACCGTTGTGTTGCTTCTGAAGTGGCCTGGGTTAATATAGACATATATTTGTCTGCTTACATTCCCTCCTATTTATTTCCTTGCAAGTTGCAAAACTACAGAACAAACGTTTCAAATAGAATACTAAGATCTGAAAAGAATAACAACATAAGCAGAAGGCACTCACTGATGCCAGTAAGTTCTTCATAGCTGGAACTTATTCATAAACATGAGCAGATAAGTATTCAAAGGGAAGAAAGGACTAATTTTTAAGCGATTGAGGCAAAATTTCTTCACACAAAATATATTATAGAGAGCTCCTAGGCAAATCTAATGATAAAGGGAAAATGCTATTTGAGAGAGGAGTTGACACGAATTTAATGGAAATGGAGAGATCCCAAACACACAGCCAACACTTTTGTTATTTAAACAGAGAGGTGTTTAGACTGATCCATACATCGTTTCCTGGGGTTAATAAAGGTGCGTCCCAGCGGCTCACAGGCCTCCTTCAGCTCTCAACGAGATTTGTGTGTGTGTACAGGACAAGAATGTAGCTCCAGAAAGTATCTCAAAGGGTTGGTGCCCCCCTCCCACCTCAGCGTGTCAAAGGAATAAGGCACAAAAAAGCCATCAGGAAGCAGAAAGGTGACAGAAGACGGTAGAGTCAAAGGGTTGGTGCCCCCCTCCCACCTCAGCGTGTCAAAGGAATAAGGCACAAAAAAGCCATCAGGAAGCAGAAAGGTGACAGGTGGCAGAAGACAGTAGAAGATGTGGGCATTGATTTGAGATTCTAACGAATGGGATTCATCCAAGTGTGAGGCCTGATGCTGCTCTGGAGCAGAATCGCTGTAAATCAAGTAGTATAGTTATATTAGATTAATTTCAACTTGTATCAGAAGGATTCAGAAGGATCTTTTGTTTTTACCTCCTAACGTGAAGATGATGTTGAAAGGCAGGACATGCAGTAGCACCTTGAGGAACCACATCCTCATAGAGGGACATATTTACTGTTAGAGCTTTTTTAATGTGGTGATTTATGTGCTGTGATGTCTGAGGCAGAGCAAACACAACATTGGTGTCTTCCCTTAAGGGTTTTGCTGTGTGGAGAAACCACTGCAGCAGAGATATTGCCTGTAAAACGTTGATATTGATGCTTCCCGTTTCTCCAGAGGGGCAATATGGATTTGGAAGTGACTGCTCCAGGGTTTTGTCTGATGGCTTTGGTAGAGCTGGGAATTAAGTGGTTTCAAGTCCCACTCTAGTGTGTGAAACAAGAACATTCTTCCTCACTCCTGACCAGTGAGGTAGTGATAGAACGAGGGGAAATGGAAGAGGGGAGGTTTAGATGAGATATATAGGAAGAAGTTCTTCACTGTGAGGGTGGTGAGACAGTATCCCAGGTTGCCCAGAGAAGCTGTGGCTGCTCCTCCCTGGAAGTGTTCTCGGCCAGGTTGGATGAGGCTTTGAGCAACCTGGTCTAGTGGAAGGTGTCCCTGCTGCTGGCAGGGGGGTTGGGACTGGAGGAGCTTTAAGGTCCCTTTCCCACCCAAACCATTTGATGATTCTAACGAGGTAGCCATTAGAAGAGTAGAGCAGGAAAAGGCAAAACTGAACAACGTGGCAAACCTGTGCATGGATTTGTTAGCAATTTCCTTTCTTATTTAACTGCATAAATAATCAAATGTGAATATTGGAAAAGCTGAGCTATTTCCCTTGGGATCTAGACCTGCCTCGCAGGTTTAAAATATTTATGTATTTGAGCTGTCAA
Source organism: Antrostomus carolinensis (assembly GCF_000700745.2). NCBI lineage: Eukaryota > Metazoa > Chordata > Aves > Caprimulgiformes > Caprimulgidae > Antrostomus > Antrostomus carolinensis. The sequence goes on along the minus strand of NW_010326645.1, from coordinate 81,261 downwards.
TTTTTCTCACTCTATCAAGGCTGAAACAACTATAGGACCTGCAGATGAAAGATGGTACTTGAAAAGGAAAAGCAAGCAGTGTGTTAGGCCCATTTAATTTAAATGTGCTGTATTAAATCTAAAGTGCTGTCTCTGCTGTGTCCATGCAGTTTGGCTCCTCATTAGTATTACTAAGAAAGGAAAAAAAAAAATACTTTAAAGCAGGCATGGTTTGGGATGAAGATAATTTAAGTTAGCAGAGTGGTTTGGAATACCAAGGCACTTTTGTACTGATCTCATTGTGCTCTAAGGTGAGAAAAAGGAAGCTGGATATGTGACAGCTTTGAAATGATCGTACAATTCCTGTATCTCCTGAGAATATGGGAAGAGATGTTACCTGGTGGTGCAGGGAGGAAAGAACAATGAAGGGCAACAAGGAGAGTCTGCCCTGAGACTGGACAAGGTGGGTCAGTGGGTCCTGCTCCTGGGTTTGTTCTGCCTGGTTTGATGGAGCCCTGCTGAGCTGTACCAGGAGCCAACGTGGTTCTCAGCCCTTGGAAAAGCCAACGAGCTGCTGCCAACCCTCAAACCTGTCAGGGGCTTCCACGGGTTGCAAAACAGCTTTGGAAAAAAAAACTCATCAGGGAAGAGAATCTCGTATTTATTGGTGCAGCCCTGGCAGATAACAGGGTGAGATGCAGTTGTGTGGAGGATTTTGAAGTCACTTCTTTTTGGTACAAAACTGCCACCCCTGTATTAATCCTGATGACGGAGAGTCCTTGTTGAAGGAGCCTGTTAAAGGAGCAGATTAAAAAATAACCCTTGAGATTGCCTTCAGTTTTGTTTCTTTGGGAGGTTTTTCTTTAGTTTTATGTTTGTACAGGACCTTTCATTATGGGCTACTGGCCTGTGATTGGAATTTCTACATGACAGTTTAATAAAAGCAACAAGAGCTCATTTTGTGAGTTTAATAAAATTTCAGAGCCTTGGTATTATGAAGATGACAGTGCAGAATAATCCATTGAGCTACTTAGGATTGCGAGAGCATTTCTGCTCTAGTTCCACCAACCTTCCCAGGATTTTACAGTGACTCCTGTGCTGAATGTTTTCCTTAGGCAGAAGAAAGGGAGCTCTAAACATGTGAATATAATTGAATCTTTTAGATCTTTATAGATTTTAGATCTTAATAGATTTTAGATCTTTATAGATTCAATTACTGAGGGGAAAACCAAGGAGATCTGGGTAATACAATGCTCCCAATCAGGAATCTTTGCTTTTCTTACAGATTATTATTATTATTATTATTATTAATTATTTTTTATTTATTATTATTATGTTTCCTTTGTTATTTAAGGCTTTTTCTGAACAGGCTTAATGAGAAGTTGCACGGAGGCTGAGTAAGGATCTTGCTTGTATTTAGCTGAGCCTGCCTGTAGGAGCGACGTCACAGGAAAAAATCATATTTGCAGTAGTATTTCTATTTGGATTCTAAAATGGATGCTGAACAAGCAGCAGCATTTGTTCTCCCTGTATTTGCAATCCCTGTAGAAAACCTTCGGGAACTCACTTCTCTGCTGCTTGTCTTCTCTGTAGTCTACCTCGTACAAAGAGACCATGGAGGAGATGAATGTAATCAGTGTAAGCTTCCAGAGACCAATATTAGCAACATCACCATTCTCAATTAGTTATTCTTTCTTGGGGTGAAAATATACCTGGCATTAGATAATGCTCTTTCAGTAATTGCCTATTACAGAGGTGATTTAAGTTAATGAATAACTAGTTTGGGGTTAGTTTTCTAAAGGGTTTGGTTTCCTTTCTCTGCTAGCGTCTGAGTGCTGCCCATTAAGTGCATCTACAGAGCACTTAATGACAAGAAAATTGTTAGATGGAACCATCCCGTGTAATGAGATATTTCAGCAATTTATTCTGTACAATATGTTAGCACCAAAAATTAGAACTTTGGGCAGGCTCGTGGGCAGGTGTGAAAAACCTGTCGAGTCTCCCCGTAGACAAAATCTATTTACCATGGAAAATTTTCCTTAAGGGTATGTTTTTGTGACTGTATGAAATGAAAGCCAAATGATGCACATTCAGAAAAGGTCATTTAAGTATAAGTTATTTGACAAGATAAATTAAAATTTACCCTTACCCTGCTTGACATGAGCTAAAAACTGGAATTTGAGGTCTAGTAGGTTATTTTAATTTGGAGAAGAGATTGGTTTTCAGGTCAGCTATCCTTTGGATTCAGTTCTTATTTGTTAGAGACCTGAACTCCTGTTTCCCTCAGTACAGGAGGAATCGAGCAGCAGGGGATGGTTTCTTTGTTCACTTCTCCAGACGTTTCTTTAGCCAGCAATTCACCTCAAAACCTCCTTTTCTCCTCAGAAAGCAGCCTCGTTGAGTGACACTGCCGGGGCTTTTTCTAGGGCGATGATTTTTCTTCCCTGTAGCCTACAATGAACTCCGTAGCTCAGATACTCCTGTGACCTGTTGGAGGTTGTATTCCCTGTTGTTTTAACTGCTTAAAACAAAAGATGGGGCTTGGTCCCATCTAGTCTGAATGGAAAACAGCCCTGAAAGTTTTCTGGTCTTGTTTTTTTGTTTGTTTGGGGGTTTGGTTTTTGTTTTGTTGTTTTGGTTTTGGTTTTTTGGTTGTTTTGTTGGGGGTTTTTTTTTGTTTGGTTTGTTTTTTTTACTCTCCAGCCCAATAAATTTATTTCCCCCCCTTCCTGCTCAAAGAGAATATGACAACTTTGTACATTTCTCCTTGTGTTTGAGTCATAATGCTTAACTCACATTTTTAATTGTATTTTATTTACCTTTTCAATTCTGATCCTTATTTTCCTCTCAGGTCATCTTTCTTTCTCACCTGGTCAGCCATGAAAAACAGAAACTAAAACTTCTAAGTCTTTGCCTCAAGATTATTCTGTATTGACACGAATCGACAGGAGATGCTGCAGAACTGGTGGGAGCTGGCAGCACTGGTTGCAGCTGCCTTTGTTGCCTTTTTAAGGATGGTTCAAAGTGGTCAAAAGTGGTGGGAGGACAAGGTAAGAGCAATCATAGGATGTTTGCAGGATTTAATAGCTACACTGGGCTGTTTTCAGGGATGTCTAGCCAGTATCCTTGAGAGAAGCTGCTAAAGAACTGGTCTGTTGGTGCCTCGTTAATCTGATGTGGTGCTGAGCAAAAGCAAGTGTGTTCTCAAGCAGAATGAGACTGACCACTGAAGGGATGCAGCTTTGAAGGACATGACACTTCAAGTTTCTTTATGCTTATTAGACAAAAGAGGGCATAATTAGACTTCAGGCAGGCTCCTGTCCTAAAGAAATCAAGGGGGAGTTGCTTTATATGTCAGGTTAGCGACTGTCTCCTATAGCTATAACCCTACTCAAGTGTTTCCAAGGCTTGGTTGGCACACGAGCTTGCTGTGAGCTTTGTGTATCCACAGCTAGAAGCCTGTTGCTTGAATTGTACATCCATTTGCTGTCATTCTTCCATTGTCATGTGGGGTGGGGGGTTTTTTTGTCTATTTATCGCCACAGCCACGTTTTGAAATCAGTCCTCCCCTCCCACGGATCTGTTGCTTTGCTGTGTGCATTTGGAGATTGCTCATGCTGCATATCAATGGGATTTAGGATGAAACAGGAGAAGTCCTGGGATTTTTTTGTAAGCCAATCCCATCATCTGTCTTTTGTGAGCTTGGAAAATTGTCAGTCAGCACAGAAAAATTATTGGCAAGCCCGGCTGTTCCCTTGCTGCTGAATGGGTTTCTGGAAGGACAACTGAAGTCATGCAGTGAATCCTTAAACAAGTCAATAAAGGCAAATGTGGAGGAAAATATTGCAGTCAAGGGGAGGTTCCTCCTGGTTTTTTTGTGGGACCAGCTTCATCTTGTGGGCTGCTGGTTTTGGGACCATCCAGCTACAAAGGACAAAGCAGTGAAGGATGTCAAAACTCACTTTCTAGAGGTTTGAGCAGCATTTTCATCAGGTTAATACCCTCAGCACTCCTTTAAGACAGTGCAGAGAAGCTTGTGGCCACCATCTTACAATCTCTAGCAGTTAAATAACCTGAATAAATAAAGTTTAGCAAGGAAGAATTAATTTTAAGTTCAAGAGTTATATACAAGCTCTGTTGTGAGGGTAGGTCAGGTATTGCTAGCAGAAGGTGGGGAGCAAGCGCTTCTGGATCTAAATGGTTGAAGGTTTGGAGCTTCTGTTGAGGTTACCAGTAGGGTTTCTGTGTCTGGGGTGTTTGGAGTTAACTCACCACAAATTTGAGCTGCAGACAGGTCTTAGGAGGGAGATGTAATGGGGAGCTTTGTTCCTAACCTGATATAATGGCCACAGTGCTAATAATTTCATGGGTCTGTGTCCACAGGAGACTTCTTTGGAGAAGTACACTCAGTCACTTCTATAATATGAACAAAATGTGTATAGAAGAGAGGTTTCTTATTTTTCTTTTCTTTTTTTTCTTTTCCTTCTGGTATTTTGGGGAGTTATTTTTTCTTTGACAGGGAATTTTAAGACAGAAAGAAATCCAAACCTAGCAGAAAAATAAAATCCCAAGGAGTGTGACTTGCAGCTGAATGAACAAATCTGACACTGACAAATAAGTGTTGTCGTTCAGAAGTCACATAAATGTGAGGAAGACGTGGCCACTCATTTAAAGATGGAAATCCCTGTTGGTCAATACTAAGGAAAGCAAGCTGGAAAGCTGAGTCCTTGCTTTTTTTGCGAGTACAGCAGTGGGCATTTTTGAGCTCCTGTCTTAGCACTTCAGTGTTGGAGGTTGTAGAAGCTGGTTTGGAGTATCAAAGACATTTTTTGTAACCGTTTCTGCTGATTTTGAGGTGTTTCATGCAATCCAGAACCTGGGCCAGACCATTCCAGCAACTTGAATATTGTCACTTTATTCTACTGTAGTAACATTTCAAGCCTTGGGTTGAAGTGAAAGCCCTGTGCTAAATGAGATGTTGTCAGCTCTTATCATTATGTTGTCTTTTTCAAAGTCTCATCTGCTGAGATAAGCAGCCTTACACAGGGATCCCTGGTTTTACATTTATGGTACTTTTTCCTGAAGGGTCAAGACCTTAGAGGGGGAAAAGAGCCTGAAAAGCTTAAATGTTAGAAGGTAAATTTAAGATACAAGGGCAGGGAGTGATAGAACAAGGGGTGATGGCCTTAAACTGGAAGAGGGGAGGTTTAGATTAGATATTAGGAAGAAATTCTTTGGTGTGAGGGTGGTGAGACACTGGCCCAGGTTGGCCAGAGAAGCTGTGGCTGCTCCTCCCTGGAAGTGTTGAAGGCCAGGTTGGATGAGGCTTTGAGCAACCTGGTCTAGTGGAAGGTGTCCCTGCTGATGGCAGGGGGGTTAGAACTGGATGAGCTTTAAGGTCCCTTCCAACCCAAACCATTTGATGATTCTATGTTGGCTTGTGTTTTAACTTTATTGAAGCTTTTCTTAGAGTTAGGGCTGGAATAGCTGAGAGTCAAACCTTTCCTGGAAGGTCTTGCAAATACGCAGGACACAGAAACGAGGGAACTGGACTGTCCTGGGTTAGAGTCAGGACTCTCCCTTCCCACTGCATCAGTGTTAAAATTTGTCAGTTGATTGAGAATTGGTCACAGGTTCATCAGAGTTCTTCCCTGCTGAGTCACATGCATTCCTGTTTCCTACATGTCCAACCTCGCTGGAGGTTTGTCTGGCCATGTTGTGGGGATGAGAGCAAGAGCTCAGGGAGCAAATCTTCTCTACACCTCTTGACTCTTCTCTTGATACCTCTTGATTTTCTCTTTCTACAAGTCTGATGGTTCACCAGGCATTTAGGGAGCGGTATGTGGACAGTGGCATTATTGCTTTTGGGCAATTGCCATGGGTTTTTGATGATAAAAAATTTTACTTGCATCCCAAAGACAAGGGTAAAAGAGATTAGGTAATACGTGTTGGATTAGGTAATGTATATAACTCTGCTAATGTCAAAGAGGACCCTTGGAAAGGGACAAAGTGTGTCTGCAGAAGCACTGCATCAAATATGTGTTAAAAGAGATTTTACAGGATCTTTTCCTTCTGTTTCCACAGTGGATTGTTATCATTTTCTTCCTTCTAAAGTATAATATGAGTTAAAACCCCAGCTGATGTTAAATGATGCAGCTCCAGTAAATTCAGTGGAGCAAGTGACCTCTTAGACTTGATTATTTTGGTGGGTAAAGCAGTGAAATTAATTGAAAAACAAGAATAGGAGAGAATGAGAGGAAGGAAAGGGCTTTTCTCACAATCTTATAAGTAGATTGTGTTGCAGCAGTGACAATTCAGGCCACCTGAACGGGTTCCTCTAAACTGCTTCTGTCCTGCTTGCAGGATGGGATGGTTTATGCTGATATTTTCCAGTGTGTTATCCTTTGCTTTTCGTTTAAAATGTTCATATCATTTGGTAGAATGTGAAATTTATCTCTGTGCAGCTGCACCAGGTTAGATCCTAGTCTAAATCCTTAAGTGCTGCCCTGATTAAACAGTAACTGTGATAACTTCATAGATGATCATCATCATCATCATAGGTGGTCAACGTAGTGTCCATATTAAAACAAAAAGTAGCTTTGCCCCATGCTCCAGTGTTTTAGGCATTGATCTCAGCAGTAACTGTTCTACAGGGTGTCCATCTGAGATGCCTCCAAATGAGTGGGGTTGTCTTCAACGACGTGTTGACACAAAAATTGGGCTACTGTAAAATAATTCTCGTTAGGTATCACAACTGGTAGTTCTGTCCGTCTTGTTGACCTCAGCTAGATGCTTATATTTGGTATCTGGCAAATGTTTTGGCACAATCAGCTTGAAATGTTTCAGTGATTCTCAACTGGAAATTTCTGCTGTTGAAAATGATCTATTTTGAGAGGAACCAAAAAAATTCTACTCTCATATTATTCCTGATTTTATTATTATAACGGTTTTCTTTTAGTAAGATGTCTGGCATGGAAAATAATTAACTTTTAAATTCCAGAGCTCCAAGATTTGTGAGAAACTTGAATTCTAATCTTGTGAGCTTTCTTATTTCCATGATTGATGAATTATTGCAAACACTGGATAGTGTATGTTCTCTGAGAGACCTTAAAACTTGGGACCAAGGTCCTGTTTTTATTTATCTCATCTCCAAAATGGACAGTGCTTTAAATAAAACCTTATGACAGGATTCCCAGCAGTATTGAGCATTCTGTCACCTCAAATGAATAGAAACTCCGATTGTTTTGTTATTTTCCATCTAACAAAAATGAGATCCATGTCCTAAATGAGTGTTCGTACTTGGTGTACCTTTCTTTTCCTGTCCTCGCTCTCTGATGTTGTCCCTGTTGCATGTTAACGTCGCCGAGATACGCTGAGTAGTTACAGCAGTTTGCAATCAGTCCACATTTTTCAAAGACTTGTAAGACTTGTAGCTCATCAGTATTCATGTAGGTGAAACTGCACCTGCAAAATTTGAATTACCATGTTGATAAGTCTGTGACAGAAATGGACTGTGACTGGATCTGGTACAAAATTGATAAGCCCTTGCGGGGAAGAATTGGATAAAAGGGAGACACCTGCTAATACACACTTGTTTTGAACTGGGCAGATATAGAACACGGCTCCTTGCCGTCCCCGTTCCTGAGACATCATTCAGAGACCATTTACATCAAGAAATGGAACATCTGGGTGTCTAGTTACGGACTAAATTGTTGAGCCATCACCCTGACGAGGTGTGGCCTCTGCCAAGGCATTGCTTGGATTTACTTAGGGGCTTCTGAGGGCAGGCAAGGACATCACATCACTGGTGGGGTGTGAAGACAGCGTGGATTTCCCTGTAGGAAACACTGATGGGTTTTCCTGATTTAAATAAATGAAGAGTCTCAGCAATCCTGAGCAACATGTGACCTCACCAATAAACTAAGTATATGTTTTTTTTCATGAGTTCATTAAAACAGATGGAAATACAGAGATTTTCTCTTTCTTCAAATGCATTCTACTAAGTCTTACAGTTATAACTGCATCAATTGAAAACCTTCTGACCTAGACAAGTTGTTTAAGGGCATTAAAAATACATGTAGTTCAGACCTCAGCTGTTAGCTATTTGCAACAAGGATTATTTTTTTCATTGTTGTGGATGTTTAAAAAGAAAAAAAATTAAGAAAAAAAAATGAAAGTTAGTACCAATTATGAAAAGGGTAGTAATTTTAAATGTACTGATGTCTTCCAGCTCACAATGATGGGTGCAAATAGTGTTTTCCTGTTGCATCTGAAATACAGTGAACTATGCACAAAGAACCTCCAGGTATACTTATTATTGCTAATTATATACTTTGTGTTTAATGAAGGGGTCCTGTCTCCTGTCACAGGGTTTAACAAAATGGAAATTTTTGCTACTAATCAACTTGAAACATAATAGCAGCAGCTCACTAACAAATCAGTGAACTTTGTGTTTGCCCCGTACTGTTTTGGAAGATTTCCAGGTTCTTCCTCGTACAATTCATCTCTCTTGGAGAATACAGGAAAGTAGCAGCTCAGCAGAACACGTATAAACCCATTGCATTTCAAACAGCGTGTAACCAATTAAATACTTACCCTAGTTTTATTTTAGCCTTAGAAATGCATTTTATCATTGCAGGTTTTCTTCTCACCAGCCCTGCAAAGGTTATTATCTACTCTTTGAATTCTTTCCTGATAAATAAAGATGATGAAATGGTCTGTCAAAGATGATAGCTCGCCTACCAAAATCCTGCCTCTCACTAGTCACACCATCTTTCTGAACTCTGTTGAATACTTGGAGTTCTTGTGGGCCCCAAAATCTTCTGAGATCTTTGCAAATATTCATGTGAAGTCTATATATTTTAAGGAAGTTGCAGTAGCTCTTTAAGTCTGTATTAAAAACCCTTATGATATAGCGAACAAAAGATATTTACTTAGGGGTGGCTGTGTTTATGTGTTTTAGTTGACTTGAGGCACATTACTTTTGAGTTAATAATTGTTTTCAGGATCTGTTGAAACCATTGAAGTAGAGTCAGTGTTATATGGGGAGGGAAGGGTGGAGGAAGGAAGAGAATTGTTAGATGGCTTTGGTTTCTGCTCTCCACAACTTTGGATGTTACAGTTTTTCAGATTGCTGGAGTAGTTTAAGGCGCATTTTCTTGGCTAAACATTTTGTAAGAATATCTAATTGAAGGTTTTCTGCATGCTTGTGTATTAAACTTGAAGCATCAGCCCATTGATTTTTAATCTTTCACAAGCTGTGTGGTTCAGGGTTTCCCAAAGGTCTTGTATTCAGATACTCGTGGTTGTAGATCCTGTGTGGAGCTCTAACTGTACGCAGCATCTCCACTGCCGTGTGAGCAGGAAGAGGCAGGCTGCAATTATACATTGCTTTTACACCCAGAAAATGCAAAGTAATCTTCTATCAGATTAGCAGAGCTACATCTTGCTTTTTGCACCATCTGCAAGAAGAGTTCCTGGCTCCAAAAAACTTGGAACCAAATGACATAGTAGTTCAGCGGTGACAAATATGCAATAACAAGCAGCTAGGCTGAGAATTGTGTGTTACCAGGCAAAGATTCTAACCTCGTGCCATGCACATCATGTGAAATAATTGTTGATTATGGGAGAAAGCCAGATATGTGTTGGAAGGACAGATACACCAAAAGCCTGTAAGCATTAATGATGTGTGGGTTAATTATCCCGGCTATTGCTAAATAGCAATCTCTTGTCATTGGTGTTATCAGCCACTTATCCTTTTAACATGTTTTTAATTGATTATACCTACTGCTTTTTAAATTCTGAATTACTAAATGGAATTTTCACCAGGCGAGCCTATTGACTGAAATTTCAACCAATCTCTGATGAAAGACTAAAATAAAAAGGTCAGCTTCTTGCCCAGGCAGCTCTTCAAAACGTAACGAACAGCCAGGTCAGTCGAGTTTTCGAAGCTTGTCTTTGAGGAACACGCACATCTCTGGAGCTCTGAGTTGCAAACTCTTGCAGTGTTTGACCCAGTAGCCTTTTTTCTGGAGTCACACTCTCACTGGCTGTTGTTTGGGATTTTTTTATCGTTTGAGGGAATGCTGAGATCGATGTCCTGAGAGGAGCTTGAAAATACAGTCCCCTGTATCCTCAGAGCTCAGTGACTGTGCTAAGGGACTTAGTGAATAGTTGAAATCTTTGGTGAGTAGGTTTTCCAGGGGCTTTGAAAATTTGGCCATGTGGTCTTGAGGAGTCTTTCTTTGAAGTACTTCGAAGCTCGTAGGTGAGAACTGACTTTGTCCAAGTCCTACATTTGAAGCGTGGTGGAATTGAAGGCATTACTTAAAGCTGTGGCATATTCTTTTCTCACTTTCCCCACACTTCAAGTTTTTGAATCAAGTATTTCTATTTGTTTTGAAAGCATATATTACTTTTAGCATCTTGTTTTTGGTTTGTTCTTTTTTTTTTTTTCTCCCCCTGGACCTTTAGCAAGTCATTACACTGAAACAGAATGCCTAGAAATGAGATTTATTGAATCCTCTGTGTGTATTTATGTTATCTCTGCCAACCAAGCATGCAGAGATAAAATAAAATCAGGAAGGTGACAATTGAAGATATCAACTAGCTGAAGTAGGTGAATTTAAGGCAAGGAGTATGGAAAGGGGACTGAAAACTCAGGGTTTGAAATGGCAGAGTCTTGAAAGGAAAATTGAAGCCCTGGAGATAATGATTGATTGACCTGACATTATTTAACAAAGAGTAGCAAAAAGTGTGAGAAGTTCAGAAATTGAATTGATGACCTGGAAAAGAAACTCAGATTAAGAAATATCATGGTGATGAAGTTGCTGTAGGCCTGAAGATGAGTGAAGCTGAGGTGATTCTTGGTTTTTCTGCCTGTTCTTTTTTCTGCTAGTGCATTATGGAAGAGACTCAAGGTTGGATAATTCTGAACTTTCTGATGCATCAAGCTGCCTCCTCTCTCTGTAGGAGGACACTGGATGATAAAGGAACATCACCATGAGTGTTACTGGTGGCATGTGCGATTGAAAACCAAAAATGGCTTTGTTTTGTTTTTTGTTTCCTAATTAGCATGTAAATACAGGTCTGTTGTCTATGGGGAAAATATAATTGTGCTATAGAAACCAGACCTGTCCTTCAGCGTTAGGAAATTCTGTTTATTCAGGCAAAGCTGAAAAATATCTGCCAGACATCTGCTCCACAGTGTATTTCCTGGCTGTTTGATGGGAGGCTGGTATCTTAGCTGGCATCATGTTTGGCCCGATCTTCAGCTACTGTTCTAACACTTGTTTGGAAAGAGGGAGTAGGAAGCAAACACAGTTTTGAGACATCTCTGTGCTTCACATAGTTCAGGGCCATGGAGTTTTTTTTGATGAAGTCGAAGTGATGTTGGCCTCAGAACCCAACAGATGCACGTCCCGTCCTTTGTAATCAGTTTCTCTACGTGTCCTTGGTTTGCCCCTCACTTCACCTTGAAAGTGGGAATGGGACCAAGAAGCAAGTCCTTACATCAGCCATAGAGGTTAGTGCAAAAAAGACATTATTGAGGTCTATTTTTCTGTCCTTTTAAGGCGTAAATGAAAAACCACCTCGTTATCTGTTATCATTCTCATCCTTTTCATACTATGTCCCCATCTAATTTTGCCTGGGTTCAAATAATTGGACAAATGAGAATTTGCCCTCTCGATGTGAGCTCTGAGCTTTTCTCTTGTCCTCACTTTTCTCTCTCTGGCTGCTTCGGTCATTTCCTTTCAAAGTCTGGAGTGCAGTAGAGTGTTTGCAGGGGAAAATTGGAGCTTTGACTCTTTGGTTCTTTCTAATTTCTTCTGAATCTCCCATTGATTCAGTGAATGTCTCTGGGCATGGCACAGAGTCTGTTTTCGATAATGCTCTTGTGACCATAAAAAAAATTAGCCCAGTGATTCTGCCCCAGAAAGCAATTTAAGATTTAATTAATACTTGAGGGCCACACTGCTTCGGTGAAATTAACAGTAAGGTCTGTTAATTTCAGTAGGTAAGTGTCCTACATTTGCTACTGATTAAACCACCAATTTGATATGAAATTTAAATTAAAAAAAAAAGAAAAATTAAAAAAAAAAAAAGAAGGAATCCAGAGTTAAACTGATGACTAAACAGCCTTCCAATGTTCCTTGGGTCCCTTTTATAGTTAGCATTAAAAGCAGCTTGGTGGAGCCTCAGAAATAGAAATAGGTAATGAGAAATTAGATATATTTTCTTTCCCTTTCACCTAAAAATCCCTGTGTATGGGGAGGGTTTTCTGGGGGATGATTAAATGTGTTCGTCAAGGTAATAATAATTAAGGAAAGACAGGGAGAGCAGTGCTGGGATGAAATGGGTGTCTGAGTATTTGTGTGGCTGCTGTGTGCAAGCAGTATTTATTACCAGCTTTTTCCTTTGAAATTTATTTGCTTTTTAGAATTCATTGAAAAATCAAAACTGGGATGTTTTCCCTTGACGTGCTGCTTTTGTTCTGAAGTTCTCTGTTCCTGTTAGATAGATTTCACGGTGCTTAATTTGCCTCTTATGAAAGGTTTTTAGCTCTTTGGAAATCCCACCCTCTCCCACCTCCGTACCCCGAAGGGAAGGTGGAGCGTGTGGGGTGTTGCAGAAGAGCTGTACTCATCGCATCGTGACCGAGAGCGTGTCTCCAGCAGTAAGGTGTTAAAAGGTTTTGGTTACAAACTTATATACTAGTAATGGATTTTCTAAAATCAGTCCTCAAAAAGTCCCACGGTCATATCCATGGCCAGATTTTCAGATTGCTCAATTTTGGTTTGGTTGAGTTTCATTTTTGTTTGGTTTTTACTTTGGCTATTTTAGTGCCTAGCCAGGATTTCATAGAATCACAGAATGGTTTGGGTTGGAAGGGACCTTAAAGCTCATCCAGTCCCAACCCCCCTGCCAGCAGCAGGGACACCTTCCACTAGACCAGGTTGCTCAAAGCCTCATCCAGCCTGGCTTTTTTCCTCCCAGGGGGGAGCAGCCACAGCTTCTCTGGCCAACCCGTTAACTTCCTTGGGCAACCTGTTAACCTGATTTGACTTCTTGAATTATGCATTACTCTAAACGTACAAGACAGGCTATTTCTAGTTGTCTCATTTCTCTTGAAGAACCTGCTTCTCTTGTTCTGACCCAATTTTGTTGTTGCTCTCTGAAGCCGAGGTTGAAGCATCAGGAGAAGAACCGTTGCTGCCTTTTCCCTTTGGCACTCAGGGCCATTTCTGCACAGCATTTTTCTCATTGACCATAAATCAGGATGTGAACTTCCTATAAAGATTACTTTAAAAACAATCTGAAATATGACATATTTATGGGATCATGACCATATTACTCTGATATAAGGAGGAGTTAGTTTCCTTCATTTTTTTTTTTCTTGGTAAATGAGAGTGGGTTCTCCTTTCAGTAAAGTATTCTTCATGATGTATGGAATCATGAGGCCAGTAATTTAGTTAAGATGATTTATAAGAGCCATACATATAACTATTTTTCCCCTTCATCTTACGGTGTGGTGCCAGGAAGGCTGTAAACAAATCATTGACCTTTCTGTGAGTGTGTAACCACTGACCTGGGGCTCCTCTGTTTGATTGATCCTGTATTTCCTGGCAGGGTGGAGGAAGCTTTGAGGGGAGGGTGAGTGTTTTTCCTACTGTCCCTGGGTATGTGAGGGCTGTTTACATTTTCTCCATCCTCTTGCAGCTCTCTTCCCTGGATATGAGACCTGCCTGTCCTTTTCAAGTGCATTGCTTGAGTTTTAATAAGGGCAAGTCAACTCTCAATTCAGAGAGAAAAGGTTTATTGCCTAAAAGAGATGGTTACTCTCTCATTAATAATACTTTTCATTGCATATGTGGCCTTGAAGCACTTTACAAAGGAATATGAATATCATAATTGCTAGATTACGTAAAGTGACTTGTCTACGATGACCCAGGAAATCAAATCATGGAACAAAACCCGTGTTCTGCCTACGAAATCAGGGACTTGGTTGTTCTCAGAGGCTGTCCGGTAGCAGGTCACCCACATCCAGCAGTGCTGGGGCTGGAGCCAGTCAATGATGTTAGCACGTGAAAGCAGAATGAAAATCTGTTTGAAGAATGACTCTAAATGGAAAAGGTAGAGTGGCAACAAATACGGAGCCTCTGTTTTCAGAGGGACTCAAAACACAACCTAAACTTTGTGGGAATTTCAAGGGCTCAGGAATTTCAAGGGCTCAGGAGTCACTAGAAGTGACCCTGCTGTCTCTCTGACATGCTATGAACATATTTGCACACAATATTGGAAAAGACTATTGGGAAGGGGAAGCTTTTCTCCCTCTTTCTTCACGCTTACTGTCTTCTTAATTAAATCACTCCCAAGCAGAGCAGATTCCCTCAGCCAAGGAGCGTTAGACAGACTATAGCTGGGAAGAGATGTCTGCAGTGTGACCCTTTACGCTGCCTCTGCCTTGAAACTGGGCCACGCACCACTGCAGAGTCATGAACACGCTCCTGACTTGGAGTGAAGAATCAAGGACTTTTTAATCTTGTACTTTTTTTTTATGCTTCTCCTGCTGCTAAGAAAGGGCCATGAGAGAACCACAGAGAACTAAGAATCTTCTGACAATTCAGGTGTATGTTGCTGTGGTGGACTCCATGCAGTCTATCCGTATCATGTCTGCAGCAAGGGCACTGTCACGTGCCTCCCTGTAACACCTATTTTTAAGGAATTAAACTTATTCCTTGATGGTCACAAGCAATTACTGATTGTATGAGACATTTTGAAGAGAGACCAAGTGGTTCTAAAACATAGAAGCATAGAAGCATTTTGGTTGGAAAAGACCTTTAAGATCAAGTCCAACCATAAGCCCAACACTGCCAAGTCCACCTCTAAATCACATTCTTCAGCACCACATCTAAACATCTTTTAAATCCCTCTGGGGATGGTGACTCAACCATTTCCCTGTTCCAATGCCTGACAAGCCTTTTGGTGAAGAAATGTTTCCTAATATCCAGTCTAAACCTCCTCTGGCACAACTCGAGGCTGTTTCCTTTCACGAACAAATGCTTAGTGTGTTTGCTGCACAGAGATTTGCTTGATGGGTAGCCTGTGATAAACTGATCCCCTCGGTAATACAAGTTCTTATTCTCTTTGCTTGAACTTTCGTGTATTATTCTTTCCTCCGACTCCGTGCGTTTCATTTAGTGCTGTGACATCAGTGCGTGTCACCAGCCTAATCCTGCTGCTGGTAGGCAAGGTCTAGATCACACCAGACATATGTTTATCTGGGATTAATTAGCAAAATTCTGTTGAACAATAAAGCCATTGATATAACCCATCATCTTAAACTGAATATTACTACTTACCCCATCTGATAATCTGACCCGTCTAGTTTATTTAATTGTTAGTATGTGTTTACTTCTATTCTGCAAGTCAGAGTCTGTTTCGTGTGTATTTCAAATACTACGAGAGTTGTAGACATTACCAGCTCATCTCAAAACCTTGGTTGCAACTTTTCCCTCCCCCATCATATTTCTCAATGACTCACACATAATTTATTTAATACTAATATGTTTTTTCCATAATTAAAGCACATAACGTGAGTTATCTAGTTTCACCAATTATTTATCTCTTTTATTCATAGCCATTCAGAAAACTCTTCCTCCTAGCCTAGTTTCTCCTTCAGTCTTAAAGGGTAACTGAAATTCTGAATTTGTTTCCAACCCACCATATCAGGAAGTTAATTATAAAACATACATCCTCATCCTAATAGACATGGACCACTCCAAGTTTATGGGATAAGTTATTTTCTCCTACTTTCTTTGTTGTAAGGAATCTCTGTTTAGGAGTTGGAGTAGAGGGGATGAAGAGACTTGTGATGACCCAAATCCTACTTCTTTGAACAGAACAAAGGGCTACGAGCTCCAAGGCTGATCCAGGAGCACGTTTGACTGCCCAGGCGTTGCCTCTTGGAGCCAAAAGGGATGGAGGAAGTTTGTAGGAACCAGCTCAGACTTTCTGTACCTCTGAAAATGGCTAATGTCTGAGTGGTTGGTCAATTCTATTGGACAGGATTGATAGGTAGCAGTTTTGCATGAGCCTTTTTCTATTAATTGATCAGTCTAAACAAATAAACTGTTAAAGGTACTGATTGAGAGTCCTATTGGCAGGAAAGGCTGGGCAAGCTGGGAGTTAAGGTAAGAAACAGAGGGGAAGGCAGAAGGTGTTTGTAAATGTACTGCTGAGTCTGCAACTCAGCCTCAACCTGAAAGGAGGGTGGAGAGAGGTTGGGTTGGTCTCTTCTCCCAAATAACAAGTGACAGGACAAGAGGAAATGGCCTCAAGTTGCACCAGGGGAGGTTTAGATTGGATATCAGGAACAATTCCTTCACCAAAAGGGTTACCAAGTATTGGAACAGGCTGCCCAGGGCTGTGGTTGAGTCCCCATCCCTGGTGGGATTTAAAAGCCATGTAAATGTGGTTCTGAGGGACATGGTTTAGTGATGGACTTGGCAGTGTTGGGCTAACAGTTGGGCTCAGTGATCTCAAAGGTCTTTTCCAACCAAAATGACTCTGTGAGTCACATCGCTGTATCGGGATGCTCAGTTCAGTGACAGCCTTGGCTGCTGACTGCCTGTGTGACCATGTGCAGTTATTTTAATTTTTTTTAAAGCATGTGGGACTTAAATAAGTAAAATCACTAAGAATCTGAGAGTAGGTCTTACAGCAGTTCTGAAAAATCTTTCTTGCAACATTCTTTAGATCCAGAAAATGAAAGTGCCCAGATTTTCAAAGGCACGTGTGATTTTGTGCTATTTTGAAAATCTTGCCTTTTGCACCCTAATGCTTCCTCACGAGCCATGGAGTCTAAATGTGTGAAAACGTCCTTAAAACCACAAGCTAACTTTTTACTTAACTTTTAATTACACTGCTTCCTGGTTGTTGTTAGTTTGTTGTGGTTTTTTTTTCCCCTAGGAGGCTGTTGTTGTTTGTCTTGCATCAAGAAACATGCATTAATAAGAGCAATAAGGGCAAATGCAGTGTTGAAATCAGAAAGGCCAAGGTACTGAAGAAGTTTCTGCATTGAAATCAGTGGAAGTAAATGTAGTCCTGTCAAGATAATTATTATGATGAGCAAAAGTGACCTTTTATAGCCAGGAACATAATTGCATTGTCATGGCCCATTATTTGACCTTCTATAAACCATCCTTCAATACCGCTAATGAGTATTTCTGTGTATGTGTGTTGACAGCCAGGACATCGTTGGGAAATAAGTGGCACCTGGAAACCAAGTGAAATAGTAAGAACACAGTATGCTTATTATTTATTTTTAAAAAAATCCCTATTAATATAGTTCCTCCATGGTGTAGTAATTGGTGACAGCTTTACAGGACTTGTTCCTCTTGTCTTGCTTGTGGAACCTGAAGTTTCTTCTTTGTAACATCCAGTTAATTCAGTATGTGCCACTGAGATTTATATTTTTTTAAGAAAAAAAAGTCCTTAGCCTACATATTTTTCATATTAAAAATAAAAACAGTGAGACTCAGGTGCATACTTCTGCCCAAAGGATTGGCATTTTGTAATCTTATTTTTTCTAACTTGCAAAGTTAATGGTTTGTTCATGGACTTTGTGTAATGTTGTCATTTACCTCAGGACATGAATTTTGATACCATCTTTCTCAAATTCAGGAAAGAAACCTCCCATCTGATTTTTTTTTTTTTCTTCTGCACCTACTTATTTGGAGAAACTCCTTTATTCAGACCAGAAGGAATCATTTTAATAAGTCAACTTCTGCATCCTGTGAAACAGAGGCTAGAAAACCTTCCCCCCCTAACATCTGCCTTACATGTACTTCATGTGTCTGAGAGCTATCAAATATATTTTAGAAAGAACTAAAACCTTGATTTAGGACTCCTAACTCTGTTGTGTGAGTAGTGAATTGCTTTCAAAAACCCTGTCTCTTTTGCCTAAATATTCATAGCATGGTCTTCCAAGCATTGGCTTTTGTTTTACTCAGTTTGGGGGTCTCAGCGATGGTGGTAGATCTCTCAACAGAGATTCGCCAACCTCAGAAGAAGCAGCTATTTCAGTGCCTCCTCAACTGTAAGAACTTTTGTTGTTCTCTAACTTATGTGTGTTTTTAGTATAAAATAAGTCCTATCTGTGGGTCTGGAAAACATCTTTTGGGGGGGGCAGCATTTTTTAGTATTTTAATATGAATATTTATATAAATACATAAAATCTTTATAATTTTTGTCTGTATATAGGGTGTTTTGCTGCATCCCTTCAAACACAACTGTGTCCAGCTTTTCCATATGAATCACTTTTTCAGTATTTTCCATGATTCTTGTGACCTTACTCTGAATCTACTCAGTTGGCCACAAACTTTTTCCAGCTGACGCCAAAAGATTAATACCCTGCTCCCAAATCTGATGAAAACTGGGCAAATATTGTCCTTATACATGATGATCAAGTCACCAATTCAACTCTTCTGGAGTAGAAACTGCGTTTCTCAGCTGTCGATAGGAAAATGGTTCCATGCTCAAGCTCTGAGCTTTCCGTGGGCACAGCTGGCGGTGGCTGCAGTGATGTCAAAAATCATTCTCAATTCTGAATTTTGGTGGTAAAAATGTGGAATTAGAAAGAACCCTCTTCATCTCCTGTTTTAGGCACAACCATATGAGGTGGCTTACGTTTCATTATGAGCTAAGAAGCAAAATAATGCTGTCAGTAGAAGCACTTGCCAGATATTTATCCTGTAAAGCATTAACATTTAATGGTTGTTAGATCTGTCTTGCCAATGCAGCTATGGCTGTTGTATGTACCAGCCTTCTGTTCTAAAAACCTGATCCATCCAATTATTGCCAGCAGCTGTCTTCTCTCTTGACTGTGTGTCACAAGCACTGTTGTTTCTGTGTGGTCACTTGAAGGGCTGGAGAAGAGGAAATCAGAGGAGTAATTAGAATATGTTGAGCAGAGGTTGCTGAATTCCTGCCCATCTGTTGTGAGGTTGCCTTGGTTTTATCCAGACAGTTTTCATAACCCTGACTCTTCTGGTTTACTTAATGTGTTTCAAAATTAGTTGATGACCGTGCTGTTGCTGAGAAGATCTGCGTGGCCTTTGTGAGTACAGCCGAAGCCACTGTTTACTCTCATTATAGAGGTTTACAAGACAAAAAATTTGTGTAGGATGCACAACAGAAGTTCAGGAGATGTGAGCTTGGTCCCTGACTGTGCTGTGAGGTCAGAGGCTGTGTTACTGCATTTCTCTGTGCTGGATGTAACCCCTGGAAGATACAGAGGAATGGTCTTCACAAGCTTGCCTGGCTTGTCTGGGGTCACCAATAGACTGTGGCCGGTTCAGGTTTTTTAATCTATAAAAAAAATCTGAAGTGTTATCCAACTCTTGGTGATTATAGATAATATTTTTGAGATATGGCTAGTAGTAAGTGTGTAGTAAAGGCCGGTTCAGGTTTTTTAATCTATAAAAAAATCTGAAGTGTTATCCAACTCTTGATGATTATAGATAATATTTTTGAGATATGGCTGGTAGTAAGTGTGTAGAAACCCTGCCATTTTCGCTTTAAATTAATGTCCAACCGTTAACTGGTTTTGTATCTTTGTTGAGAGAGCCTCTTTCTTGTTTTCCAGCGCCCTCTTAGAGCAACCATGCCACCTCCGTCATTGCTCTCATGAACATTTTAAGCATTTTAATTATGAACTGTTTTCTTCCATTTCCACTTTTTTTCTTCTTGGGGAGTGTATTTGACTAATTTCAGAACCTCGAGTTGTTTTAGACCTTGTCTGTCCAAGACCAACTTGCTAACAGCTTGTCCTAGCAAGCCTCCCAGGAAACGGGGTCCATGTAGCTCACACATGCAAAACTTTTTCTACTGGTGTCTTTCCTGGACTCTCCAAATAACATAGGTCACCTCAGTAAAAGAATTCCTTCCTTTACCAACATAACTATGTTAATGATTTTTGACAGTTTAAAAACAAAGAGGAAAAGAAATTACTGCATCCTGTAGGACATAGAGTGGAAAAGTTTTCCAGTGTATTATATGACTTTGGAGAATTTAAGTGTTTTTCCTCACAAACGCCAGTGGGGAGAATTTTTTGTGCTCAGAACTTCAGCATTTGCAGAGCTTAAGCTATGGTGAACATCAATCGAGTAGGGGAATATAAGAAATGCAAGTTGTCCAAGACTTGACATGTGTTTTATTTAAATACTTTGGTGATGGCAGAGGATCCAGTCCCAAAGGCTAAAAGGGAGGATTGGGAGAGAGTATGTGACATTGAGATCATCAATACCAACTAATCTATTGCTTTCTGGGTGAGGTGAGACCTTTGAGACAGTTTGCAGATGCAGAGCTGAGGTAGCATGACTGAAGATACCTTCTGGATTTCCATCATCCTCTGGATTTGAAGCCATGTGGTGATTCTGGTCTGGTGCTGAGTGTTTTTGCAGAGCACTGAAGGCTGTTTCCAGCAAGGAGGCAGATATAGGAGGGTGGAATATCTAACTTTCCTTGAGTTCAGTGAGACTTGGGATTCTTAAAATCTTCATGGATCTTGGGTTAGGTAATTTGCACAGGGGAGCAATAAAGTAGTGCTCAATATTGACAACTTATTTCCTATATTAGAGCTTTTTCTTGCATTGCAAACTCTTTATTGACTCCTTTTTTACAGACTTTGCATACCAGAGTAATTATGACTAATTCTTGTTGACTGCATGCCCAAAGGAAAAGCAACTCTTTCTGCTCCTGCAGTGTCTACCAGTGCTCAATGCTAAATGACATGGCTGGGTAGGACCACAATGTGGATGTTTGCAGCTAATACTAACCTCAAAGTTGTGGTTTTCTAGTCCTACTTATTTATAGTAAGTGTGTTCCATCTGAAAAAGACAATAACACGGTCATGGCTGGGTAGGACCACAATGTGGATGTTTACAGCTGATACTAACCCCAAAGTTGTGGTTTTCTAGTCCTCCTTATTTATAGTAAGCGTGTTCCATCTGAAAAAGACAATAACATGGGTGTTGAAAACCTATCTCTGTTCTTTTTAGCATCAGGTGGCCTGGAAAAGTCATTAATTTTTTAGTGGTACCTGGGATTATGTGGGTGGTGTACTGGGAATTTGAGTTTTCTCGCCTTGCATTGGAAGCACAAGCTGGCATTTAAAATGTATTCTAACAAATTCAACAGTTTTCCCTGTACAATCAGAGATATTAATTATTGAGCCTATTTTCAGAAAAGTGATTTTTAATGGCAATTTGCAAGGATGGTAAATGATTTTGATTTCATTTCCATAGAGGATGGTGAAAGATAAGTTGCTTAAGGCTTGAATATTCAGCGTAATGAGGCTGTAGGAGATAAATAGCAACAGTCTGAGCACCCTCACCCTGAACTGGGAAACACACAGGACGTGCCCATCGAGGGAGAGGCCAGTTCTGATTTATTCCCTGTGTTGTGGCTACTCTGCTGACGGAGCAGTAGCAATATTCTGCATTGATCATATGGAAGATACTGAGAAACAGTCAAGAAAACTGATTCCTCACACTGGATGATCTCTAGCTGTCTTTAAATGTCGTGTTTCTAGCGTTCAGACTTCTGACAATCACAGTATTGATTTGTTTTATTAACCAAGTGCCTGTAAATTGTGCCACAACTTTGACACGGTGGAAGGGACTGGATCCTCTGCTGTCACCAAAGTATTTAAATTATATCTAGTATTTAAATTATATCTAGTATTTAAAGTATATCTAGTATTTAAAGTATATCTAGTATTTTAAATTATATCTAGTATTTTAAATTATATCCAGTATTTAAAGTACATTCAGTATTTAAAGTATATCCAGTATTTAAATTATATCCATCACTTACAGTGACGTCTCCATACTTAGGATAGAAACAATCATGAATGCACAAATACTTACTTTTTTAGGGATTTTTTTATTATTATTTATTTGTATTAGGTGATTATTACTTGACAAGGCAAAGAGTTAAAACAGGAAAATCAATGTACATGCCTTTGCAGGAAGGTGCAAGCTAGTAGGTGGGTCTAGAGGAGGATAACATGGGCCAACAGCAACGTTTGAACTGGTGCCCTTGGAGAAAAAGACTCTCCTGTTGGGAAGGAGAATGCTCGATCTGGAGACTGAACTGAAAATACCCGTCCTGTATTACAGGGGAAAGATGTTCTAGAAGAGGCGGGAGCCATATGGTTTATCTGAATCTCTGACATTAGCAGGTTGCAACTAGATAAATATTTTAAATTGCCTAGAGTGAGGATATCTGAGATCTTCCCACAGTTCACGTTCGCTGTGAGGGAAGAAGGGATGGATTCTTGCACCAGTTACTAGCTGGAGTATTTCTGACCATCATACACCCTTAGACTGGAAGTTGTTTGGAAACAAGGAGTCTCTCTTGTTTCTAGAACTCTTAGCCCAGCAGGCCTCTACTATTGCAATAATAATGTTAGTAATTCCTTGCTCTGTTTGATTTCTTTCTAGTGACGTAAAATTCCTACCATGTTTTTTTGTTGTTTTTTTTTTCCTTTGACACTTATACACCTTTTCTTTTTGAATTCAAAATTTCCCTGATTTCTTGGCTATGCTGATGAGCCTGTATTGCTTCAGTGACTCGTCAAGCACGTGAGAGTACAACCCAGTGCAGTCAGAGTGGTTCACTGAGTCAGCTAAAAGAAATAAAATGCTAAATCCAAGAAGGGGAAAAAAAATAGAATCTAAAATATCAAGTAGGATGTGTCCTGAGAAACTCACTGAACCAAAAAAGGGGAGACAACATTGAGGCAAAGCTGAGACTGGTCTAGGTAGAATTGGAAGTCTCTTTCTGGTTCCAGTTCTGTGCATATCATTAACATGCAGCAAAATTGAGTTTGGATGTTGTCCGGTATAAAAAGGATCTAAAGGAGAGTGTCCAGAGGAGGGACACAATATTGGGGAAGGGTTTAGAGGGGAAGGGTGTGAGGAGAGGCTGAAGTCACTTGGTTTGTTCAGCCTGGAGAAGAGGAGACTGAGAGGAGATCTCATGGGGGTCTAGAACTTCCTCCCAAGGGGCAGAGGAGGGGCAGGCGCTGATCTCTTCTCTCTGGCCACCAACGAATGCCAGGAGCAGAGGGAGTGGCAGGAAGATGTGGCAGGGGAGGGTGAGGTTGGCCATGAGGAAAAGGTTCTTGAGGCAGAGGGTGGTGGAGCACTGGCACAGGCTCCCCAGGGAGGTGCTCATGGCACCAAGCCTGACAAGGTTCCAGCAGCATTTGGCCAAGGCCCTCAGGAACATGGTGTGAATGTTGGGATTGTCCTGTGCAGGGACAGGAGTTGGACTCAACTGTAGGTCCCTTCCAACTCACAACATTTGATGATTCTATGATTTCTAATAATTCCTGTCCTGTTTCTGGTCGCAGTGATAGCAAGAGAGATCACTGCTGAGACTGTCGTTGGCTAAACTGTGAATGAGCAGCTCTGGGATTCACTGTGGTGTGTGGATCAAAAAAAAACCAAACACCCTTGGAGGTCTGTAGGCTGCCTGCTGTTATTAAAGTGATTTAAGAGCCAGGATGGCACTGAAAGTTGACTTTCAGGAGATGCTTATTTATTGACATAAAAAAAACAAACCAACAGGCACTAAGGCAGTACATATCATAGAATCATAGACTGGTTTGGGTTGGAAGGGACCTTAAAGCTCATCCAGTTCCAACCCCCCTGCCAGCAGCAGGGACACCTTCCACTAGACCAGGTTGCTCAAAGCCTCATCCAGCCTGGCCTTCAACACTTCCAGGGAGGGGGCATCTACAACTTCCTTGGGCAACCTGTTCCAGTGTCTGACCACCCTCACAGTGAAGAACTTCTTCCTAATATATCATCTAAACCTCCCCTCTTTCAGTTTAAACCCATTTCCCCTTGTTTTGTCATTAATTGCCCGTATGAAAAGTCCTTCCCCAGCTTTCCTGTAGGCCCCCATCAAACTTTGATTTTTGAGGTCTGTGTGGAGAAATGTTTAGTGTCAGCACTTGGCACTCTCCCTTGCACCACTGGCACTTACACCGTTGGTGTGTTGGCAGGGGCTGCAAACACAGCACTTTGTCATTGCTGGAGAGAGGCTCCTGGTGCTGCCACTTCAAAGGCGTTGTGAGGATTGTGTGATAACGTGGGGAGCTGGATTTATGGCATCTTGATTGTATCTAGAGAAGCCAATATTTTGTAGAACAAAATTCCCCCGCTAACAAAATTTCTGTGAAGTGGCTCAGTTTTGGAAATTGTCTTTTTCTACCGGCAGCTGCAGGTTTGGAATTTCTCTCCGACTCCAGATAAAATGGGCAACACAAATAGTAACAGGTTTTCTTTTGTCATCAGACTTCCATGATTGAAAGCAAAACAGGCTTTTATTCTTCAGGGATATCACTATTTCTGAAGATCAGGTTGCGAGAAAAGGGATGGAAATACCCCTTGCAACAAAAGTATTAAGGAGTTCAATTTATTAAATTAATCAAAATAGTGCTAAAGGAAACTTGATCACAGTTTATCCCCACAGGGAGAAGTGTGTGATTATAAAGGACTGCTTATTGTGAGAGATAATGAAATAACAATTTCCAATAGCTGGAAGTTGTCTAGGAAAAAAATCCCATCTCATGCTAGAAATCAGGTGCAAACTCTTACAAGTGAGTAAATTTTTGGAGAAATCACTACAGTTGTGGTTTATCCATCACTTGAAAGATGCAACAAAACCCCACACCTTGGCCATAGCCAAATTGTTTCATATTTAGTAAAAAACTTCATGTAACGACCAGAGCAGAAGGAACCAAGAGATCTATGTGCTGTTTCTATGTCCCTAACCTAAGTGACCTTCTGCCTTCACTTCACTGTGCCTCAGTTTCCCCATTTTAAATGGACAGGAGAGATATTTGCCCCCATTTGTAAGAGCCTCGTATTCTAACACACTGCGTGCAAGACCGTTGTTATTGTCGTGTCCAGGGTCATCACCTCCTGCTTGTTTTCAAGCTGGTTTTGATGGTTTAACAGTGAAGTTCTGCTGCCACATTTCCTCCTGGACTTATCAGGGACGGCTCATTAACATGAATCCTGAACTCTCACTGCTGCTGAGTTTCACTGGGTACGTTGCCACCATGACCCACTTTCCTTTCTTAGATAAAAGCTGCCCACAAAGCATCATCATTTTCATCCTTCTCTCTACCTCCACATATTCTCCTTCCAAAACACTTTATTCCTTTCAATGAATTCTGGTGTCTGATTGTTGCCTTAAGTTACTGATCTGCTTAAAAAAAAAACAATTTAAAAGCCTTCGATTGAGATTTCAGAAGAATGAAAGTTGTAATGAGAAAAAAGAAACCATAAGGCAAAAGTTAATGGATGCAGAGACACAACCACGGGTCTCTCTGCAGGTTCTGGAACATTAATGCAGAGGTAAAGAGACATGCTGCTGCTGTTTTCTTTTTTGAAAGCTTCTGTTCTACTTAATTTCACTTGGGAACCGGCCATGAAAGGAAACCTGGACAGTCAGTCCCTAGAGGCAAATGGCATTTTTAAAATCCAGGAGCTCTAGAAGAACTTGCTTGAGCTTCAGAGCCTGTCTCCCTTCTTGGCACATTAATCTTCCCAATGCCCTGGTGAGGGGAGAGAGGAATGGAAGTGCTGTCCCCAACCTTCTCCTCCCCTTTCAGCAGAGCACAGAGAGCGCCTACACGGCCCGACACAAAATGGTCTTGTATGTTATCAATGTTCTTCTCCCAAAAAAGACTGTGCTGGTTTCACTTGGCCAGCAACCAAACACAGCTACTCGCTCACTCTCCCCTCTGCTCCCAGGAAATAGGGGAGAGATTAGAGGGGTACAGGTGAGGAGACTCATAGGTTGAGATAAGAACAATTTCATAATGGATATAAAATAAAAGTTAAAAGAATAATGACAATAATAATGGTAAAATAATAATAATACAATGGGAATAATAATAATAATAATAAAATGATGCACAGTGCAGTTGCTCACCACCCACCCACCAAGCCCAGCCCATTCCCAGATAATGAGCCTCAAGGAGCAACAATCCTGAAAACCAAAACCCCAATCCTAGAAGAGAGCCCCTCATTAATATACTGAACACGATGTGATATATGGAATATCCTACTGACATATCCAAATGCCAATTTAGCTTGTTAATTTTAATATTCCTTGCCCCCCCACTTGACCTTGCACCTGCAGACCAGCAAAACACAAAGTCCTTTGACTTCCAGCAACAATGGAAAACATTGGTATGTTATCAATGTTCTTTTCATACCAAATCCCAGCTGAACCCAAACCCCAGCACTATTTTAGCTATTAAAAAAGAAAACTAGCTCCGTCCCAGCTAAAAACCAGGACACGAATCTCAGCAAACTGCTACGTCTACCCCGAGATATCAGCTTGAGTCCCAGGAGCAGTGTCATTATGGTACTTTGCCTGGGATAATTATCTCCTTAACATGGGTAATTAGGCTGGTTGCCACACTGTGCTGACTCAGCTGTGGACCGTGCTCAGCTCAGAGATAACGTGAGTATCCATGCCACACGGATACGTTACAGGGTAAAGCCCGGCTCCTCGGAGGCATTTGAGGGCTTGTGTCAGAGCAGCTCTGAACTAGGTCACCATTAGGACATTCCATCTGGAGGACTCCTGCTGTCGAGGCAGCTTGTACAATTATATTGTCCTGTTTAGGTTGTCCCTGAGATCAGGATAATCTGGGCTGGGTTTATGGGTGTTGAATTATTTTTTTCATTTTTATAATGTTAATTGCAGGTGGATAATTTTGTGTCTAAGGCAACTGATTCTGAACACCTGAGTCCATTTCTGATACCTACTGTGGATTTTGTAGCCTTGAATATATCAGAATCTCTTTATGTCAGTCTCTGTTTCATAGAATCATAGAATGGTTTGGGTTGGAAGGGACCTTATCCAGTTCCAACCCCCCTGCCATCAGCAGGGACACCTTCCACTAGAACATATTGCTCAAAGCCTCATCCAACCTGGCCCCTCCGAGGGGGGCCCAGCCACAGCTTCTCTGGCCAGCCTGGGACACTGTCTCACCACCCTCACAGTGAAGAATTTCTTCCTAATATCTCATCTAAACCTCCCCTCTGCCAGTTTGAAGCCATCATCCCTTGTTCTGTCACTACCTGCCTTTGTACAAGGTCCCTGGCTCTTCTCTTCCTTAGCCGCCCGCCTTGTCTATATTGTTTTTAATACTCTGTTGGAGACGAGGATTTCCCTGATTATTGATTCATTTTCCTCTGAACGATTCCAGAGTCTGCAAAACTTTGCATTTAGGGTTTTACTTGGCTTGGTTTCAAAAACCATAGACTTGATTTTACAAGAAGAGATTCTAGTGAGGCGGGAGGTGATAAAGCAAATTGGAGTTTGGCAAGGATGCCGGGGCTGTTAAATGCCATCGGATCTCTTAATGATCACAAGTGCTCAGTCGGCCGGTTTTGTGTCCCGTCCAACATGAAATGGCAGCGGGGGGGGTTGTGTGTGCAGATTGGAGGACATCTGGTACAAACCATCGGGATGGATGTTTCTCAAGAGTCGATGAAAGTCTTACAGTTACCTAAATGCACAAACACACACGTTTCCATCCCAACCCCTCTGCTCTTGCTCTTTCTAAAGTAGTTCCTCCACGTTTGCGTTCGCAGCCCGGGTCCACTTAACTATTTAGTTGTGTTTGGGAGACAGCCGAGTCACTTCTGTATCTATTAATTTCTTGTCACAACTGAAAAGCTTCTTTCCTTCCTGGTTTAGAACTTGCTGGTGGTGAGAAATGCTGGTGTTCTGCAGAGGTGACCCAGTTCTACACCTGCCATCAATAAGAAGTCAGAGTTCCCAGGTTTTGGCTGCACGTGTTGGACAATGACAAGGAATTAATTGCAGCGAGAGGAAGTAAACAGCTGGCACAGTCAGCTGGTGAGGGAACATTTCTGAAGGGTTCATTTAGATTCCACCTCTATGCCCCACACTCAAGTTTGGTTCTCAGCTGGTGGAAGTGAATTCATAGAATTGTTTTGGTTGGAAAAAACCTTTAAAATCATCGAGTCCAACCATAAAAATGATCCAATTCAGTTCTGCTCAGTGCTTTGTTTTGGTGAGCATCCAGCCCTCCCTTACTGTCTCTCCATCAAAATGCAATCAGCATTCCAGCTAGATTCTTGTATCAGCTTCATCCTGATTTTTTTTTTCCCCTGCCTTGCAGTAGGA
The DNA here is from genome assembly GCF_000700745.2 of Antrostomus carolinensis. Lineage (NCBI taxonomy): Eukaryota > Metazoa > Chordata > Aves > Caprimulgiformes > Caprimulgidae > Antrostomus > Antrostomus carolinensis. Next base: position 53,028 of record NW_010326645.1, on the reverse strand, counting down.
AGAGCTCTGTTGGACTTGACAAAATATCACCAAAGGGAAAGAATAAAGTGAAATTAATCAGGACTCTCGGTCCACTGGGATCAAACCAAGTGCAGTTTGCTCCTGAGCTCAGCTTGTATCTCACGAACTTGCTGCTAAAGAAAACTGCTCTTCATATTTGCAGTATCTGTCCACAAATAGCTGATCTCACGTGAGGTTTTAAAGTCACATCCTTTAAAAAACCTGCCATTAGAAACACACCTCCTTGGTAGCTAAGTTAGTCAGTGAGTTTATTTACGCTCAGGAAAGTGTGGATTTAAGTTGACCTCGTTTAACTTGACCAAAGTTAAATTCTATTGAACTTCTGTGTAGACCCCTAAATTCAAAATTAAGTAAGTAGTCTAAATTTGCTTCTGCAATTGTTTTGATTTTCATATTTTTTTGTTTCTGGTTATAGTTGCAATACTTTCTGTGCTTATACAGACACACCAACCCCTTTAGGCTTAAAGTTTATCGGAGGTGAGGACTTGGAGAGAACACAGGTGTAGCCTGAAATGAGATTTACAGACTTGCAAGTACAGAAGGAGATTTGTTTTGGTCTTTAGTCTTGCTTAGGCGCAGTCAGTGCCTAAAAAAGCAAGATTTTATTTTTATGAAGCAAATTCCCAGACTACAGAGAGAGTTTAAACAAGCTTTTCCCTCTTCTGCCTGCCTGAATCTTGCAAATAGGAGGAAACCGGAGGCGTGGGCTCCCCCTTGGTACCATTTCTACCATGGATGCTGGATAATATTAACTACAAACTGCCAACTTGATTCTCCAACACTTTCACAAGGTTGTGCACTCATTTTGCACAAGAACATACAATCTCTACCTGAGACGAAGAGCAGGGAGAAATGAGATGCTCAGCACACCTCTGGAAGCTTGCTGCTCCTTCATCCTCTAACCTCATTTGCTGCTGCTTTTCATATAAACTCCACATTGGCAGCGGTGTGAGAAAGGCTGGATATTAAAGGAGAAAAACTCCATTCTCAGTGTCATGCTTTTCTAGATTTTCTGCTTTTGAAAACTCAATAGAAAAGCAAAGGGCTAAGAAGAGTTCTTTAATGTAGGAGAGACTTTCCAACAGAGAGATAAATAGGTCTCACTTCTCCCATTCTCTGCTACAAATCAGAAACAATTTCCCCAGAGCTAATGATGTACTGGCGATATCCTGGTATGAAAAGGGGGGGTTTGGCACTTGGGTTTTGCTTTTTCTTTTTTAATTCACACCAATGTTTTAGACTCTGGCAGGTTTTAACCCCCTCAGTTTGACTGTATTTGAGGTTTGTCGTGGCACATCTGCGTGTGGAACCTGAACACATGAGAACTTTCTGGGATCACAGAGCTCCCTTTTAAATACTGAGGACAAGACCTTGAGCTGGTGTTAAAGGATTTGGACGGGTGCTGATTTACACCAGTCTCACCTCTGAACTGACTGGGAGAAATTATGGGCCCTGTTTCTCGTTTGCTGAAAAAGCACCTTTCTATTTCTTGGGTAAAACAGAGAGGTCTTTGCGTGTCATTTATCTCCAGTTTGAGACTGCTGCAAAGTAGCTTTGTAGAAATGAGATTCGGAAAGAGCCAGACGCTTGCTTTCTCCTAACATGAGAAACACATTAATGGCCTCAAGTTGTACCAAGGGAGGTTCAGATTGGATATCAGGAAAAATTTCTTCACTGAAAGGGTTCTCAGGCACTGGAACAGGCTGCCTGGGGAGGTGGTTGAGTCCCCATCCCTGGAGGGATTTAAAAGCCAGGTAGATGAGGTGCTCAGAGATACAGTTTAGTAATTAATACGTATGGTTGGACTCGATCTCAAAGGTCTTTTCCAACCAAACAATTCCATGATTCTATGAAGTACTCATTTCTGCTTATTAATTTTATATTTTATTGTGGAGAGTGGCTGTTGATACCATTTCCTGACCAGTTTTGTTAAATTCATTCCTGACAAAATAATTCATTTATCTTGTGCTCCCAAAGTCCAACACCCACAGGTGTTACTGAAAACTCAGAAACCTGGGTTCCTCTTTATAGCTTTCACCCTCAAACAACTGTCTGCCCTGGTCTTATCCTAAAAAGAGGTGAGAGAAAAGATTTAGTCTGTTGGTGGCATTGGTTAGTGGCATCTGATTTGAAAGAAAGCACAAGGAACTTGTGGGCTTTATGATGCCGGATGGGTTTGGGATCTTGCTGTGGGATGTTAGATTTCCTTATTCAATACATTAGACATAGAATAGGTGGCAGTTTCTGCCCCTTTGAAAGACACCCCGTGTTAATGTTTTGTAACCCTCATCCTATAACTCGTGATGATGTTCTTGATTCTAAATATTTTTTTTCTGAAATTAGTTGAGTTCTTGTTTTTCATGATACCTAATCCTATAACTCGTGATGATGTTCTTGATTCTGAATATTTTTTTAGTTGAGTTGAGTTAGTTGAGTTCTTGTTTTTCATGATACCTGACTATGATATTGAAAGAAACTATTTTTTCCCTGATACTTTATTAAGGGATGTACAAGAATTTCCATTCTGTTTCTTGGAGGGTTTATTTCATCCTATTTTTCTTCTGTTACTAGTTGTTTTCCTCCTTTCTAAGATAAACAGTGGTGATCTTTTCAATATCTGTAACATTGGCATTAAAAAAAAAAAAGACTTTAAATCATCCTATAAAATGTAATAGAAAATGTCTGTGCTATGTAATTCTGCTGGAGAGAGTCTAAAACCCTATAGAAAGGTTATCATTTTCTATAACAAATACAGACTTTTAATGCACTCTCTATGAAATCCTATTGGGCTTCATTCCTATTAAATTCCATAGGACTGCAGATGCCCCTAAGGATTATTCTGATAACAGGAAGAGACTGTTTTGCTGGTTGATGTATCTTTAGCTGGGCTGTTTTTCAAGCTTGCTTTTTTTTTTTTTGCAATTATCTGGTAAAACTTTATCACCCTTCTTTAATTTCTCAGCTGTCTTTCCTATTCTGAAAAACGCTGATGAGATCTCTCTCCGTCTCTGAATTTCAGATTATCAGACTGTCAGAAGTGTAAATATTTTATAGGTGATGATTTGGCTTGCCAATGAATTAGCATTTCTTGAATCCCATAGAACCTTTTGGGCCAGGTTGATAAAATGTTGTCAGTTATTGTACCAGCACGTTGCTTCTGCATTCACCACC
>NW_010326645.1:34419-49760 GCF_000700745.2 Antrostomus carolinensis | reverse complement strand
TGAGGAAACGTGCACGACGTCTAACAGCAACGTGCTTTGTTCTGGATCTCTGAGTGGTGGCCTGAAGGATCCCTCTCATGAGGGGTTTTCATAGGTGGTGAAGGAAATGCTGTGTTGGCACTTGCTATTTCTCTCTGCTGCTTCTCTGGTGCAATGCAAGTGCTGGTTAGTCACAGAAACATGGGATGGTTGGGGTGAAAAGGGCCTTTCAAGCTCATCTAGTGCAACCCCCCTGCAGTGACAGGGACATCTTCAACCAGATCAGGTTGCTCAAAGCCCCAAACAACCCAACCTGGAATGTTTCCAGGAATGGGGCTTCTAACATCTCTCTGGGCAACCTGGGCCAGGGTCTCACCACCCTCAGCATCAAATTTTTTTTCCTTCTATCCAGTCTGAATCTCTCCTCTTTTAGTTTAAAACCATCACCCCTTGTCCCATCACTGCAGGCCCTGCTCAAGTCTGTCCCCATCTTTCTTCTAGGCCCCTTCAGGTATTGAAAGGTGCAATAAGGTCTCCCTGGAGCCTTCTCCTCTCCAGGCTGAACAACCCCAACTCTCTCAGCCTGTCCTCACGGCAGAGATGTTCCAGCCCTATGATTATGTTTAGTCCTTTCTCTTTTGGTAGCCAAGGGCTTGGCTTACCCTTCTTCTCAAGCCCCAAACTGTGGAAATGGGGCCAAGATCCACTTAGACTACTTTAGATCTGTCTTAAATGCTCTGACTCATTCCTTTAGCAGCATCACTCTTTTCCCCTATAAAGGGAGCTGAGGTTTTTTGTTCAAATCCACTGAGTTTCACCTAAATTAGACGCCTGGATATCCATGATGTGGAACCCTTCTCCAGCAGTCAGGGCTCGGAGGGAGTGGCAGTTCTGCCTAGGCTCACCCTGCACGACATCTTTTCAAATGAACTGAACATCAGGACATAATGGGCCTCTCTGGCAGTCCTCTGCGTGCCATATGTTGAGTGCAGCTGGTACGTGGCACCATCACTGAAGCAGGTAATTTACTGCAGGAAGAAGGAACAGCCTGCGCGTGCCAATTTATCAAGGTTAAAAACAGTGGCAATGAAGACACCATGGAAAGGGATGGTGTACAAAGATCTGGACAATTTTTCTGAGAGGGAATAACTCTATAAAAACTAATTCCAGCCTTCTTGGTACCCCAATTTATTTCTCCAAGGACGAAGGTGAGGACTGCACTGGACAAGGCTACAGGATTCCAATCACTTACTGGAGATGGGAATTCCATCCAATGCTCCAGAGCTTGGCATCACCACCAGGTTTTTTGTAGGGATCTGTGTATAAAAGAGATGATATATCTATCTCTGTGTGTGAACTTGAAGGGGAGAAGGCAGATTTGGATCATAGTCTCACCTTGGGAAGCAAAGGTGTGATGATGCACTGATAAGAGGCAGCGTGGTAAGACTGGGAAGACTCGTGTTCCTTCTGTCATTCCTGATGTTAATGTTTCCTTTATTTAGTCAGTTGATTTAGCTTGTATGTTAATTCAGGTGAGGACTGTCTCCTTCCACGTGGGTGTGTTTGGCCAAGAAGGGCCCCAGACTTTCCTGCAATGTCTGTGCTCTGTCGAAGACCAGATTTATCACAATTGCATGAAATTAAACATCCAGTTTCATGGGGGATGCTTTTTATTCTCTTCCTAATTTCCACAGCAGTGAATGTTGCTTTTTATCCTCATGTTGCCTTGTTGAAGTAGAAAATCAGCAGTTGACCTGGATCTGAAATGCAAGAAATGGCAAAATATTCCCTGAATGACCATGTCAAGCACTTTTCAGAAGGTAAGCATGTCTAGCACATGCTTTTATTCCTTGGGTAGGCTGAAATATGTCTGAACACCTCACGTTGTTATTAAGGCACCAGCAAGAATGTTGAGCAACATGACATAATTAGAATAAATCCGAGTGGAGTGTGTTTGGAGAGAAGAATCATCATTTCTCAGAAATATCATTAAAATAAAATTTAAAAAAAAATCTTATTTCACGCAATATTCTCATCCAAAGTACCATGCTGGCTCATCTTGGCACACTGGGAATGAATCATTGGCTCTGATTGTCTAGTCTAGGAATTCCCATATATCAACATCCTTCTAAGAAATTGCAAGAAATACAAGAAAGCAGAATTAACTTTCAGACACCCTTATTCAGTCCTCTGTACCTAACTTAGATGAGATTAGGGATTTTGTTTCCCCTGACAGACCTCTAGGATTTTTTTTCCTATTATTAAAGATAACCAAACAACAACCTAACACAATATATGTCAGGATCTTTCAGTAAAGCCTAGTTTTATCTTGCAAGATAATCTTATTTCTTCATTAGAAGCTATATGGTTATTTTGGGCTGATGCCTGAAGGATGAACATTCACCATTAAAAAGAATAAACCTGCATGGTGTGAAACAGAAAATTTGTTAGTTAGTCCTTTTATTGGCTTATCTACATTGATGGCAACAAAGTTTTTTTCAGAGACAAGACTCTGGTTTTTGGGGTTTTTTTCCCCCTACTTTAAGTCAAGCCAAAGCATAGAATCCATGAGCTAATATCCTGAATTGATGTAAAATTGATTCCATAACCTTTAGGGGGGAAAAAAAAAATACACATTCACAAGGAGAAGAGGAAGCAACTTAACAAAAACAGGTAGATGATATTATACCTTCCCTCCCCAAATATAGCTGCTGGATTCTGGGGGTTCAATTTAATATGATTAACTTCATCTAGGAGAACGTGCATCATTTGACAACTGAGATGAGAAACCTTGTAGTGGCTCTTCTCATCTAAAAACAAAGATGAAGCTCTAAGTTCAGGCCTCTGGCAGAGATTAGCTGGCAGAGGCATCAGGACAGAGCCCACAGCAAGTTATTTCATTTCCCCACACACTCATCCCCTTTATCCAAATGGTCTGAGCTTACTTCTAAAACAGTGATTTTGTTCCTTCCTTCAAGACAGTTTGGGTTCTTTTATTCCCCTTTTCTCCCCCACTAACTAAATCTTATTGGACATTTCACACCGAACACACTGATCGTCTCTAAAATATCAAATGCTTTATCCCCAGGAGCCCCCCAGGAGTTGCTTTTTTTAATGGATTAACTATGACAGGGACTGCACTCCCACAGTTTTTAAAATATACAATAAGTATATTACATACTTTTAAAGCTATAAATAAGATTTATACACAACCCATGGGGATTTTCCATTAAAACTTCATAAATCACGTTGTACATGATCCTTTTTAATCCTCAGCCTCGCAGTGTTAGTCACCAGCAAATATATTTAACCCTGTATAAAATTCATGACAAGCACGTATAAAGAATGTTAACGAGAGCTTTTATGTGCTCTGTTTTTTCTTACCCTAATGCAATTTATTATTATTATATTTTTTTTTTTCCCTGGCAATTATTTGTAACAGTAGCTGTTATCTCTTGGCCCTGCTTTATTAAAAGGTGCTCTGCCTAGAATAGGTCCAGCACGGAGCAGCAGAATAAGCTTTTCCTGCATTATCCTGTCTTTAGCTTAGAGGGGTCCCTATTGTTTGGTGGCAGGAGAAGGTGATTTTCAGATTCCACGTCTCCTTTGCTCTCACCCTACTGATTAAGCTCTTTCTCTCTAGTGAAAGGCAGAAGAAGAGGAGAGCTGAGCTACTTGTATCGTATTAAACTGCCTTCAGCTATTTAACCTGCCTCGTACGTCGCAGAGTTCAGAAGAGCGGAGACTGCCGCTGTCTGTCCCCTTGGCAGTGCTGTCCATAAGGGCTATTTAATTTACTTTTATTTCCTTTTAATATTTTAGGAACGAGGCTTGATGTGGTAGGATCCTGTCACTTGAACCATTGAAGGGAAAAGCTGTCTTATCTCCACGTGCTCCTCTTTTGTTTTCCCCATAGGAAGCGTACGAAGGGTGCTCCAAGCCCAAAAGCTTTCAATACATTCCAGATTCTCCAAAATTGTGTTGCCAATACCAAGAAAGAACCAAATCATAGTTGGGATTTTCAGTTTATATAGGTGATTGTCAGTTTAAAGCTTTAAAAGGCTTAGTTAGATGAGGGTTCATTAGGATGCAGCTGTTAGGATGTGGGGGTTTTTTCCGCCTCACATATGTGGTTTTTCCTCTGTTGACTAGAAGCTGAAGGAGATGTATTTATTGAGATGTATTTATTGAGATGTATTTATTCCCATCATATATACACATCATTTTAAATTCACAGCAATCTCACTAAGATAAAACTGGAATTGCCTCTGCCCTGGTATCAGTTTCATCAGACGAAGGGAAAGGAATGGATCCTAATGAGGTGCTCAAAGAGATCTGTTGTCATCTCTGTGATTATGGAGACATGAAGTGAACCTGGTTTTTGTCTTTTCAACAGCTGAGCAGACGTATTTTACCATTATTGGCATAAAACAGAACAGAATGATCAAGCTGCCACTTGCTTACACTGTCACCTCTTATGCTCTGCCTTGTCATCCATTCATGCCCTTCCCACCCCACATGCTGGCCTTTCTCAGCAACCCAATTTCTCCATAAATGCTTTTTGTCCTCTTCACAAAGCCCCTTTGGAGCAATCTAAAAATCCACTCCACCCTCTTCCTTCTGCTCTATCTCAACAGCTCTGTGACAGTGCCTGCTTCATTGTTCTCACCTCTGTGATTCCAAGGTGGGTGAGGAAGACTTTGGCCCAACTTTGCACCACTCTGATTCAAGTGGCTTGGCAAGCGTAGACCTGCCCAAGCTCGCTTTGAACCACCTACCCGGGGTGCTGATAAGAGCCCATCTGCAGCAGAACTCCTACAGGAGGCAAGGTGGTTATCTGAGCTCTTAGCTCCTTCCTGCTCACCAGCAAAATGAGACCCCTTGGAGCTCTGCTGCTTAGAGTCGGTGTGGTACCGCAATCCCTGACTCTCCCCACAGAACCCTAAAGCCTGGCTGGAATTGTGAAATCTTCTTCTTGATGTATTCTATAGCTGTTTTCCATGATGACAGTGGCAACAATTCTTCTACAGCTGGAACTGGTGGCTTCAGGGTCTTTTTTTTTTGGGTTGACCTTTTCATGCATCAATAAAGTAGATGAAGCCGTGGTGAGAATCTAAGCACGAGTGATGACAGAGCCGCTGGCTGGCTGTGTCTGCTCAAAACACTGAAAATAATTGTCTGTTGTTACCTTGGACTTCTCACCCCAACTATCTGTTGATTTGTTTTAGCTATCATCTCCTCTTTTCATGCATTTCAATTTTTTAAAACCAGGACCATCTCTTCCCACTTGGAAGAGTAAGATGCATGCACAGTAGAGGAGGTTGTAGAGAGGTGGGAGTCGGTCTCTTCTCCCAGGTAACAAAATGATAGAATGAGAGGAAATGGCCTCAAGTTGTGTCAGGAGAGGTTTAGATTGGATATCAGGAAAAACTTTTTCACCAAGAGGGTGGTCAAGCATTGGAACAGGCTGCCCAGGGAGGTTGGTGGAGTCACCTTCTCTGGTGGGATTTAAAAGACGGGCAGATGAGGTGCTGAGGGACATGGGTTAGAGGTGGAATTGGTAGTGTTGGGTTTATGGTTGGTCTTAAAGGTCTTTTCTAACCACTACAATTCTATGATAACACAGTCATCATCTTCCAGTAAAACATGATCACCTGCAACATGATATATACGAGCAACCATGTGCAGGAGGACACTGTCCAGAAAATAACCACAACGTTCTTGAACACCGGGATGCTTTGAAAACACTGGAACATGCAGTGCAGCTGCCTCCCCACCAGGAGCCACTGGCAACCTGACTTAATTAACAGCTCCCTTTGTGTTTTACAGCAGGGATGTTGTTTGTAATGATCACCTGCAACATGATATATACGAGCAACCATGTGCAGGAGGACACTGTCCAGAAAATAACCACAACGTTCTTGAACACCGGGATGCTTTGAAAACACTGGAACATGCAGTGCAGCTGCCTCCCCACCAGGAGCCACTGGCAACCTGACTTAATTAACAGCTCCCTTTGTGTTTTACAGCAGGGATGTTGTTTGTAGAAGAGCTGCAGTCCTGAGCGCTGGGAAGGGCGTTTCCTCAGCACCACCAAGACAAGCAGCAGTCTGGAATTTGCTTTACAGGCTTTGAGAAACAAGCAGCTCTGATTAGCTCCTCGCTGGCCCAGCCAAAATAATAATTCCTCAGGCTTGGAAAGCTCTGAGAGAAGACAAGAGAGAAAACAAGAGAGAAGACAAGAGGAGCTGCTTGTTTTACAGATGTTTTACGGGCAGTTGTGTCATAACAGAGCACGGCAGCCCAGATACCGTGGTGATGGGTGGGGTAGATCCTGCTCTGATTTAGATGGTGGGGTGGACTTGTGTGATTATCCTCAGCTGAATGGCAACTCCTGCTTTGACTGGTTCTGTCAGGAAAGCGTGCCTCTAGCTGATCATGTAAATGAGGTTTTTTTTCTCACCACATGCAAACAAGATCGAGATTGTAACGATAAAGTTCATTAAAAACTGAGGAGCAGAGAGCCATGCTAATAGGGACTATGCCAATACCTGTCCAGGACAACCTGCAGTCTAAAGATGAGATGCAGTCTAGAGATGAAAGAAGAAGCAAGAGTTGTGGAGCGATGGGGTTTTTTACTTGGAAGTGAGGAACTGAGGTGAGCATAGAACCTGTTTGTGCCTATGTTTAGGTAGGAACTCTTATCTACTGATCTACAGTGCTTGCTTCATCAATGTGACAGTAGTCTGGTGATAGGTACCCAAAATTACTGCATGAGGAGTTCCTATGGGGGACTTGTTGAGCGTCTGTTGATGGTTGTGATCCCATCATAGGTGAGAGATGGGATTCCAGTGCAATGTAGGAGACAGCTCTTGCTCAAAGGTGAGAAGGTTGTGGAGAAGAATCATTGGCAGTTGGTAGCATAATGGGAAGGTGGCCAGTTGATATCACAGTGGGTGAATTGCTTGAGAAGTACTGGCATTTGTGCAATGGCATCTGCTTATGCAGCCCATCAGAAGGTGCCAGATGCTGTCTGTGCAATAATAGCTTCTCTGGTTTGGCATTTGTGTCCTACAATTTACAGCTCTGCCTCATCAGTGTTGGGAGGGGACAATCTCATGCTGCTGAGCAGAAACTCAACTCAGCTGGGTGATCTCTGTGTGAAAGTGTCTTGTCTGTTCCCAGGTAAGCTCCCTTCCCATCTACAGAGCAACCTGAGATCTCTAGAGATTCCTGACATTGCTTCCATGTCTTCAGGATTGTCCTGAGCTCAGTGCATCGGACCAATTTGTTTAGGATTTAAGTTTGGGGAGAATCATCTCTTGTTTCCTAGATCTTGCACGTGGGAGAGCAGATTGATTGACAGGACGTGTTGTGTGAGTTCTGCCCTTGCTGTCTGTGTTTGCTCCATCATCTGAAATCGTAGTGGCAGATTTGAAGAGATTATCTAACACTGGTTAAAGAGGGACAAACGTGGGGCTGTGTAATGGTACCTGAATTGGAACTGGATGGTCTTTAAGATCCCTTCCAACCCAAACCATTCTATGATTCTATGACTGACCTGGGTTTTTGGTTGTATTTCTGAAGGAGTTGTCACTGATTTGCTTGCTCTTTTCTTTTCCACAGTCCAAGAGTAAATAGACCTGAAAAATATAACGATGCAGACGTGTCAAAATGTTTCATTAAGCAAGATCTTGGGACCTACAGGAAAGCTGGGGAGGGACTTTGGACAAGGCCAGGGGGTGACAGAACAAGGGGTGATGGTTATAAACTGGGTGAGACTAGGTTGAGATGAGATGTGAGGAAGAAATTGTTTGGTGTGAGGGTGGTGAGACAGTGTCCCAGGTTGCCCAGAGAAGCTGTGGCTGCTCCTCCCTGGAAGTGTTCTCGGCCAGGTTGGATGAGGTTTTGAGCAACCTGGTCTAGTGGAAGGTGTCCCTGCTGCTGGCAGGGGGGTTGGAACTGGATGAGCTTGAAGGTCCCTTCCAACCCAAACCATTCTATGATCTTTCACCCATTCTAACGATCATGAGTACAGAGGTGCATCCATTAGGATAAAACGGGTTGTTCCTCATGGATTTCTTCTTTTTTTACCCTATAAAAAAGGATATTTGCCATATGTAAAATGTGTGGGTATTGTTTCCACTTAAAGAGTGTTGGGCAAAACCAGTTGATTTTCTACACTGACATTCCAAAGGTCAGAAAATTCAGGAGTGAGTGTAGTATTTGAATGTCCTGGTTGGATATTTGTGACTCATATTTTCCCTTTGGGATCTGATGCAGGAAACTAATATGGCTAATGAAGGACTTAGAGGGCTAATAAGCCCTAAATCAGGCTTCCCAGCCTTTTAATTATGCGGCATAATTATTGGAGATTTGCCATCATCTTTTTTAATCTGGTTGATTAATAGGTAGCTTAGCCAATCCACGTAGCAACCTATTTCCACTTCACTGATGATTGACAACCAGTTGAAAAAAATTACAGAGGCATTGGCTAAGCAGGAAGAAAAATCAGTCACTTATTTGGATGAAGCACATTTCTCATGTGTGTCAAACCTCAGCAGAGGTTAAGTTTGGCTGCTTGCTTTTAAGAGGTCAGGAGGGGTCTGTTTGTCACCCCAGGTTCTTCAAAGAGACTCTAATACAACGTAAGGACCTACAGAAGGGGCACAACGTTAGAGTAAGAGGCAGTAGATGCTCCGGGTGAGGGAAACAGAGCTCCTGGTCCTGGTCCTTTAGCTTCTCTGTCTGTCTTCTCAGCTTTCAATCTGTGCCTGCCGTGAGCCATCAAACATTCTACATTTCAACCTTTTGCCTAACTGGGATGTGACTGGTGTTTAGGCAAGTGTCCTGGTTTTGGCCGAGATTGAGCTAATTTTCTCCTCAGTCACTAGAACAGCGCTGTGTTTTGGGTTCAGTGTGGGGTTTGGTATGAGAAGAATGTTGATAATATACTGATGGTTTTGGTTGTTGCTGAGAAATCAAGGACTTTCCAACTTCCCATGATCTGCAGATGCAGAAGAAGCTGGGGGGAGCAGAGTAAGATTAATGGATCCAAATTGGCATTTGGATCTGTCAGTGGGATATTCCATATCGTAGAACATCGTGGTCAGTATATAAATGAGGGTTGTTGGCTGGAATACTCTCTCTGTCTCTCTTCTGGGATTGCAGTTTCATGATTTTTGCTCCTCTGGGATCAGTAGCTGGGAATGGACTGGGCATTGGTCAGCGGGTGGTGAGGAATTGCACTGTGTATCGCTCATGTGTATATTCTATTATCATTATTATTATAATTATTATTATTACTTTATTTTATTTCACTTATTAAACTGTTTTTATCTCAACCTACAAGCCTCCTTACCTTTACCTCTCCAATTCTCTCCCTTATTCCCTGGGGCAGAGGAGAGGGAGCGAGCGGCTGCGTGGTGTTTGGCTGCCGGCCAGGTTAAACCACAACAGCAAGTCACTTAGTGAGTTCATGAGCTTGTCCATGATGCTGGGGTGGGTGAAATAGCTTTCTTTAAACGAACCTCTGTCGAGCATCATGCTGCTCTGGGTGGAGATGGTTTGATTGTCCTAGTGTGGATCCTTCTGCTGCTCTTAGCCCACGGCATACGCATGACTTAAAAATAAACTGGAAGTTATTTTTTTTTCACTCTTTTTTTTTTTTCCAACCACCAGTTTTTTCCTGTCTTTTTGCATAAATGTTTATGCAGTTTGAAAGAATTCAGAGCAGATGTTGAAAAAAAATCTGCTTTTTTATGATTCAGAGTGGTACAAGGAGAGAATCCTTTTGTTTTTATAAGAGAGTTCAAATGTGTTATTAGATGCAAAGCCCATTTAAAATCTGTACCTTGCCAGCAGTAGAGCTCACATTTACTTGTGCCTCATCCTTGACTAATACCTGCTTTGATACTTTCTCTGAATTCATTTGAGCTAGGCTGCTCTGAGCAGATCTGACCCATCTTTTTTAATGGTACTGCCTGTTTTCTTATTTGTATATATATTGAATTCTGCTTTGAAATCGCATGTGTTTTAAATGGTTATGGATGCTGCTTAAGGATTGCAAGAGACTAGCACGTGGTGATCAAAGAGATGAGGATTTTAATACCTTCTCCACCTGTATCCCTCTTTGAACAAAGCGTGCCAAGGTAATTAGGTCTTGGAAAAATAGTTTTGTGCTGAATAATTTTGTTGAAGAGGAATATTTTTCTCAGTGCAATTTGCTGAGCTCTGCTCACTGCTCAGATCTTGGGTGGGACTGGAGTAACGCTTTTGGCCTTTGCATATGGATGTCATCCAGCCTCGCTGCTGTTGGGAGAAGCTACAGTTCACCAGCACGTTGCCCTTTTCTCCAGTGGATCAGTTACATCCATCTTCAACCATGTCCTGGGCTGCATCAAGAGCAGCGTGTCCAGCAGGTCGAGGGAGGTGATTCTGCCCCTCTACTCCACTCTTGTAAGGCCCCACCTGGAGTACTGCATCCAGTTCTGGAGCCCCCATCACAAGAGAGACCTGGAGCAGCTAGAACAAGTCCAGAGGAGGCCACGAGGATGATCCAAGGGCTGGAGCAGCTCTGCTGTGAGGACAGGCTGAGAGAGTGGGGGCTGTTCAGCCTGGAGAAGAGAAGGCTCCAGGGAGATCTTATAGCAGCCTTCCAGTACCTGAAGGGGCTACAAGAAAGCTGGGGAGGGACTTTTCATAAGGGCAGTTAATGGCAAAACAAGGGGAAATGGGTTTAAGCTGAAAGAGGGGAGGTTTAGATGAGATATTAGGAAGAAGTTCTTCACTGTGAGGGTGGTGAGACACTGGAACAGGTTGCCCAAGGAAGTTGTGGCTGCTCCTCCCTGGAGGTGTTGAAGGCCAGGCTGGATGAGGCTTTGAGCAACCTGGTCTAGTGGAAGGTGTCCCTGCTGCTGGCAGGGGGGTTGGAACTGGATGATCTTTAAGGTTCCTTCCAATCCAAACCATTCTATGATTCTATGATCTTCCTTGTTGACTCCAGGAGCTGGAAGGTGGTGACACAAGCTCTGTCGTTGGTTCTGTGATGAGCCTGGAGAACCACTCAGTGTTATTTTTGACTCCTGATCATGCGAGCTGTTCTGGAGGAGAAACTTCAGCGCGGAGATGTTTTAAAACATTGCTGCTCTGCATATTCACGTATGCCGCTTTAAAATTCCCCTCCCTGAGACATTTTTTGGCAGAGAAAAGCCAACCACTGAAATGTTTGTAGGAAGCAAACAGAAGATGTGGGTGTGCAGGCAGGACTGACATGTGTCTAGTTAACTGTGGCAATGAGAAAGTGTGAGAAGTTCCTTTTGCATTTTCTCTTTTGAGTTGGCCTTCTCTAGGTTCTCTTGCTTGATTGTGACTTTTTATTTCATCTTTTCACCTACGGTTGAACATCAGAAGTGTTTACTGTCCCAGAACAAGGCCTATGAACTGGTAATTCCCTCTTTATATAACATCCTGTGTACGTTCATTTAAATAGCTGATGATCTTCCTCAACGATAAGACCAAGGGCTTCACATAGAACATTTCTTACAGGTCTTACAAAGGAGCATCTGAGGGAACTGGGGTTGTTCAGCCTGGAGAAAAGGAGGCTGAGGGGAGACCTTCTGGCTCTGTCCAAGTCCCTTGGAGGAGGGTGGAGAGAGGTGGGGGTGGGTCTGTTCAACCAAGGAGCAAGGGACAGAACAAAAGGAAATGGCCTCAAGTTGCCCTAAGGGCGGTTGAGATGGGATGTGAGGAAGAATTTCTTTGCTGAAAGGGTTCTGAGGCATTGGAAGGGGTTGCCCAGGGCAGTGGTGGAGTCCCCATCCCTGGAGGGATTGAAGAGTCGTGTAGACACAGTGCTGAGGGACATGGGTTAGTCGGGGACTTGTCAGTGTTGGGTTCATGGTTGGACTCGATGATCTTTGAGGGCTTTTCCAACCACTGATTCTGTGATTTTAACCACTTGTTTGGGATGTTTTCAGGGATTTTGTTTGCAGCTCACCTTCTGACTAGGGCTTTTCCAACCACTGTGATTCTGTGATTTTAACCATTTGTTTGGGATGTTTTCAGGAAGTTTGCAGCTCACCTTCTGACATTTGGTGGGGTGCAGATCCCCCAATAACCGTGTTTGGTTAACACCAGGCAGTGCAGCTCTGGGGTGCTGGTAAATCAAAGTGCTAAAGGCAGCGTTGCCTCGATCTGCAAAGCAATGAAAGGCACTTTTTCTTTTTCAAGAGTAGTTTAGATTTGTGCTCCTGGTTCCTGGCTCAATCCCTAGTTTCCACAGCTCTTTGAATAACAGATAAAACTTGAACCTCTTTACTCAAATGGAACCAAAATTCCATTTTCCATATTCCATAAATATAATTAGCCTCCATAATGAAAATACCAATCAAGTATCAGCCAGAAAGGATTTGTTTTAAATATATCTGTATTATAAACCTTGGATATGAGAGGTTGGAGCAGAACTGCTGACAGCCTCTTAGCTGTAGTGGCACAAGAACAACAGTATAATATAGTGTGACAGAGAAATAGATTTTTCCATGTACAGAATGTGTATGTTGGTAGAATAGGTTGGACCAAAATTACCACACAAAATTGATTAGATCATCATGTAATGAGAATCATAATTTTTAGCAGTGGCTTTTTGACATGATCTTGACAACATAATTAACCTGGGAGATGTTGAGGCAATGAAAATAGAAAAGAAACCTATGCAATTACTGGCAATAAAATATAAAAAAAATGTTACAGAAGAATAAAAAGCTTAATCTTTTGCCTTCCTAGCATATTATGGTAATTGCACCTTTTAGACCATTGCCCCAAATCCCATCGCTGTCCTAAATTTGAAACCTTTTTTTGAAGAATGATGTTCTTGTATCTTGCTTTGCATGTTCAGAATTGCAGGCAGGCTAATCAGTGGATTTTTACCACACCTAGTTAAATTACACAGCTGTTTGGAGAATTAAGTAATGTATATTATTAAGGAAAAGGTGAAATTAGGTAAGCAATGCTCAGTGAAGAGGAAATTATATTACTTATAACTGATGGTCTTAATGGAAATGTGTCCGTAAAGTTGCAGTATGACTTGAGTTACCACTTTGGGCAGCTGAAATATGTAGCTTTTAATTACCCTGATTTAAGTCAGATAATGGATTCACGAACAGTATGTTTTTATTATTGTTATTTATCTCTGCTCAATGTTGTAATTTTATGGAGCATCTTCATAAACCTGCCTTCTGGCTGAATAAATACCTATTAATGCTCCCTAAAGGTATTACACACAGGGCACTGGTTGTACAGAAAGGTGAGAACAACTGTCCCCAATGTCTGTTTTCTCCTTCCTTCCCTCCATGTGTGTGTCTTCTCCTCCGGGACAGCTTTTAGCACTGAAGGGATTCCATGGGGAGGGACAGATAGTACTTCCAATTCTCTGTGAGCCCTGCAGTCTCTGTAGTCATTGGCACCAACTTGAAGAAGGGAATTTTTAGTGTCCTCCATGTGTTTTGCATCCTCTGCTAGTTGAGGTTTTGGGGGGTTGGACTAGATGGTCTTTCAAGGTCCCTTCCAATCCCTAACATTCTGTGATTCTGTGAAGAGAATACAGAAGATAGAGATCAGTGGGACAGGATTGTTGTGGGGTCCATGCCAACGCCTGGATTTTGTTTCAGAGAGGTTTGGCATCAGGTTTTCAGAGGCTTTCCTAAGGTGCTTGACTTCTTCAGCATTGTCAGTTCTCAGCTGTGGAATAGACTAGAAGACCTGTGTTTGGGACAGCATGGATAACTACCACGTCTTATCCATGGATAAGCCCCATCTCTTTGGTCCGTGCAACGGATAAATTGAATTTTGATCCTACAAATCCCTCCCTTTGTAGGGGACAGACCGCATTGTGCCGTGCTGACTCATCCTTAATGTCACCACCTCTGTACTATTTAGGAACTGAGCTGTTGTTGTGAAGCTGTGCTTCTCAGTGACACCTCTGAAGTAAGGACCATGACATCTCCTCCTTCGCTGAGCAGTTTGAGGTAAAGCCTTCAACAGCTGGGAGGAGCTTTAATAATACAAGGCCAGATTGGTAACGTAGATCCCTGGTGGATCTCCTGATCTGGTCCCATATGTGACATAGATTAAAGAGGATCTTCCTCTCTTTCCTGACCCACCCTAGATACCTGGTGTTCTCCAAGGCCTTGGGGGAAGGAGGGAGGAAAGTCTGATGCAGTTCTGCCTGTGGTTTGATAGTGAATATAACATTTAACCTGTAAGAACAACCAGCTGTCAGCAGACCTCACTGCACATGAAGTTGAAAGGCAAACTTAATCAGCGTGAGAAGTGCTGCTAGAACAATATATGCCACCTCTTCAACCTATAAATAATTGTGAGTGACTAGGCTAGCTGTTTTTTTTTAATCATGAGCACAGGATGAAGTTAACCCTTTCATGGAGCAGCCAGCCCAAGGGTGAACTGCAAAATATGGTTGGTTTTGCTCTGTTCCTCTGCACCACATCAACATGCTCTAAACACCCTTCTCGCACCTCGCTTTGCTTTTTGATGATCTCAAAGGACTCCACAGTAGGACTCAATTCCATTGAATCATAGGATTGTTTTGGTTGGAAAAGACTTTTTAAGATCATTAAGTCCAACTGTAAACCCAACACTGCCAAGTCCCCCACTAAACCATGTCCCTCATAACCATATCTGCATGGCTTTGAAATCCTTCCAGGGATGGTGACTCCACCGCTACCCTGGGCAGCCTGTTCCAATGCTTGACAGCCCTTTTGATGAGGAAATTTTTCCCAAAATCCAATCTAAACCTCCCCTGGAGCAAGTTGAGGCCGTTTCACCACCCTCAGTGTAAAAAATCCTCTTCCTTCTATCCAGTCTGAATCTCCCCTCTTTTAGTTTAAAACCATCACCCCTTGTCCTGCCACTACAGACCCTGCTAAATAAATCTGTCCCTATGAAGCTGTTGTGAAATGTGCTCTCCTCTATGTCCTTCCATTTTCATGTGAAGGATCTGGCCTTCTTCCAGTGTTCATGGTAGAACTCCAGAAGGAAAAGCAGGTCTTTTCCTTTTAATTTTAAGGAAATTTTAAGGAAAGCAATGCCCCCATGGTTCCGTTTAATGTCTCGTCGTCTTTCTAGCCCAGGAGGGAGAGGTAAGCTCGGTGGAGACAGGGGACAACAGAAGCAATCCCACACCCTCACCAGAGGGACAGGATGAAGGATCTGATTCCTCAGCCTGTTTTTACAATCCTGAACCTCCAGTTTCTCTGCTGGGATCCAGCCTGTCTGCCTTTGACAGCAGCAGCAGGAGAAAGAGGCACCTGGGGAGCTGGAAATAGAGCTGAACGCTGATTTTTTAT
>NW_010326645.1:33390-34404 GCF_000700745.2 Antrostomus carolinensis | reverse complement strand
GAATGATAAGGTGAGGGGGTGGAAGGAAGACATCACAGAGCCTCTCATTATCCACTGACATGGTACCTGATCTTACCATCAAAAGTGTGGTTAGGGAGGGAAGGATTTAATATAAATATATGAGATACATACATTTATATGTTTTTACACGTGTATGAATATGTGCCTATCTTTTGGGTGGGTGAGCTGTATATATTATTATTAGGGGGAGGGTGATCTATAAATACAGTTTGTATTCTATCTGCATCCATTTTGCAATCCATAAATCAGACTTCCAGTGATGTGCAATACAGCTGAATATTTGAGATAAATGCAACTTTCAAGCAGTGATTTCTAAATCAAAACCGAAGCATTTAAAATTCACTGGCAGCTTTTATAAATCAGTGAACCCAAGATGTAAAACCCCAAGCACTGGGTTGTGTGTATTTTTAATTTCACCTTGTAAATCACAGTGGTAGGGAAGCAAGAGAGAGAGAGAAAGGGAGGGAGAAAGATTGTGTTTCTTAAATGTTTATTTGTAGAGATGCCCTGTGCAGAGAAACACAAGGAGAGAGGCTGCGTCGTTCCTTCAGCTGAGCTTAAATTTAACTAGAAAAAGCTTTGCAACCAACCAAGCTGTGATAACTAAACCTGCTTAAATTGTTTTAATTTTACTTCTTTCTAGTCTATTTCCAGCTTGCAAATATGGTTTAGTAGTCATTTAACAAAGCGATGGTTTTGTGTTGGAAAAGGGAAGTGTTGAGGAGATCAGGGCTGCTCCAGTTCAGTGCAGCCACCTTAGAGAGAAATCCAGCCTCAGCTCTGTACTCGTCTAATTAAGGCAACGAAGACGCAGGTTTCCCTGGGCTGTAGGAGCTCATGGGGCAGGAGGAGATGGTTTGTGAGAAAACAATCATCCATAGGGCCACAAAGATGATGAGGGGCTGGAGCATCTCCCGTGTGAGGAGAGGCTGAGAGAGCTGGGACTGTTCAGCCTGGAGAAGAGCAGCCTGAGAGGGGATCTGATCAATGTCT
>NW_010326645.1:0-33092 GCF_000700745.2 Antrostomus carolinensis | reverse complement strand
CTGTGGTTCTGTGTTTGGGATTAGCACGTTTCAGGTGTACATCTAGAGTGCCTGTGTGCCACAGGAGGGCTTAAGACCAAAAACCAAAAATGGTCAGTACTGTGGAGTTTCTCTTTCATCCCCAAGATAAACGACCCGGCTGGCATCATGTCTTGGTTTTTCTGTGACAAAACTTCCTTTGATTCCACCAGTGTCAGTGGAAAGCAGGGTCAGGTACTTTTCAAACCCACTGCAGGTTCTGCAAGCAGTATTGCAAATTAACGAAGCAGTTTAACAACGAGACGGACAAATGAGAGACAAATCCACGTCACCGTCAGTTAATCGAGCAAATAGATCAGCAGTGGGAAAACCGGGCCAAAATTCTTCTCGTGTAACCAATATTTAGGCACAGAATATGGAAACTGAATTTGAAATTGAATCGTAGCTCGGCTCTGTTATAAAATAGTTACTATATATTTCTGAATAACGATCTGACTAGATGTAGACTGAGATTGGCAGCTGCCTTCCTTGCATATGCTGGGGAAAATTCAAAAGGGTTTGGAGGTTCATTTCAGAGATTCGAGTTTGTCCTTGGCTGATTGGAAGTGTGAGAATTTCTGAGGTGGATAAAAACTGAGCTGTAAATGTAACAGAAGACAGATTTATTTTTTCCAGAAGATGCTGCAGTTTCCATTTCTTCCCTTGTTTGGAACTAACTGGCACAAAGAAATGACCAAAGATGAGCAGAAGAAACTTGATGCAAACACAAAGATGGCACTAAAAGTCCGTTTTGGTTTTAGATTTGACTTCTGAGGCGGGGAATGGATTTGTTGAGCTTGGCCTCAATACAGAGCAACTCCACAGCGTGTCACACTAAGGGAGCTAATAATTCCTTTTTGTCCTAAATTCTGTTAATTTAGCAGGAGCCAGAGTCCAGGTGACCTTGGACAGGAGCTTTTGTCTTGAAATACATTAAGCTGAATTATTCTTGAATAAGAAGAGAGAGTATAAGAGAGATGGGACATTACCAACCCGTTACCCCACAGTGGCCTCTAACTTTACGTCATGTCTTTATTTTAGCGTGTCTGTCTCCATAGAGAAGTAGCTGGTGGTGGACTTTCTTGGTTCAGTTGCTTCCTGGAAATACCCAGGTTTCCAGAACAGTGAAAGCAAATGTTCTTTTATGCATGGGGGTCTTCAGAAGAGCTTCATGGGAATCCTGCTCTATGAGAAGCTTGACACGAGCCAGCAGTGTGTGATTGCAGCCCAAAGGCCAACTGTGTCCTGGGCTGCATCAGAAGAGGGGTGGGCAGCAGGGAGAGGGAGGGGATTGTCCCCCTCTGCTGTGCCCTTGTGGGGGCTCCAGTCCTGGACACAACACTCCAGACATAGGAAAGATGTGGAGCTGTTGGAGCGGGGCCAGAGGAGAGCCAGGAAGATGATCCAAGGGCTGGAGCACCTCTGTTATGGTGAACGGTTGAGGGAGCTGGGCTTGTTCAGCTTGGAGAAGAGAAGGTTCCAGGGAGACCTCATTGTGGCCTCCCAGTGCTTGAAGGGAGCTTAGAAACAGGAGGGAGAGGGACTTTTTCCATGGGCAGATAGTGCCAGGAAAAGGGGAAATGGTTTTAAACTCAGAGAGGTGAGATTTAGGTGAGATATGAAGAGGACATTTTTCACCCAGAGGTTGGTGAAGCACTGGAGCGGGTTGCCCAGAGAAGCTGTAGATGCCCCATCCCTGGAAGCATTCAAGGCTGGGTTGGATGAGGCCCTGGGCAGCCTTATCTAGTGGTTGGTAACCCTGTCCACAGCAGGGGGGTTGGAACTGGATGATCTTTAAGGTCCTTTCCAACCCAAACCAGGCTGTGATTTTATGATTCCAAATGACAGCCCTGTTGGTGGTGGCGAGGAGAACGTACATTCCGCTTCACGTGCGGTTTCTCGAGCTGCTGTCCCAACGTGCCACGCTCTAGTTCAGGGCTGGATGGACCCTTTGACCTGAGATCACCTTTTTAATAGCTCATTAAAGGGCTAAACTTAAAGTAGCTGTGGCTGCCCTGAAGGAGGGTAGTAATATTCACCACTTCAACATTGTCTATCCTAATTTTGAGCAAACCCGCCCCGTGATGCGGGATATCCAGATGGTGTCTTTTACACCTCCTCTTCACCAGCTTGGGTGTATCTCAGCATGTTCTCCCTTGTCATCCTCCCTGCCTTTGACAGGACTCAAACTCTTGGTTTTTTTCTGTGTTTAGGTCTTGCCAGTGCAGATGGGCGAGATGTGTTTTGAAAGGCCAAAAGAATGGCAATTAGTGCTATTTAAAATTAATGACCATGGTGATTAAGTGGAGCAAAGGAAACAGCGGGAGAAGAGAAAATACCTGCTTCATAAATAACCAAATTGGGTTTTAACCATCTCTGATGAAAATATTTTGTTGTAAATGTTGTTGAGAGACAGATAAAGGTCAAGGTGGAAAATGAGGGGACTTATTCATTGTTTTTCTGGTAGTTGGTGGTCCACAAGCACTGGTGGCTACTAAAGGAGACTGGAAAATTGGGAAATGAAATATCTTGCTTGGCATGACTGTTAAGAGCAAAGAACTTCAGGTTCTGAGATCCTAATGGTTGTGGTTCCTGATTTGTTCACCATTAGCTCTGTTACTTCTACTAGAGGTGTGATATCCTGAGGCTTTCAGCAAGAACAAGCACTGACCGGAGCTTGGGTTGGAGGCAACGCTGATGAACTGATGATGATGGATAACTGCTTTTATCTCTTGCATTAGTCAGAATATAGCATCTAGAAAGATTGTGGGATTTCTTTCAAGTCATGAGAGGGTACCTGTGGAAGAAACTTAAATTCAATTTATGTTTCCTAACCTTTTCTCAAGTGTTTTCTTTTACTCAAGATTATTCTGTCATCTTAAACTTTTCTGCTGAGAGCCTTCCAGCCCCCTTTGTTTCAGGGTAAATTCAAAGGAGAGTGAATTAGAGAAGGAAGAACTGGAAACCTCAGTCTACTTGAGCTCCTGAAGAGGAATATATTTAATCAAAATTCAGCTGTCCTCCTTTCTTCTCAGCTGTCCTTCATCACAAGCAAAGCGGCACATTTTTAGACCTTTGTAACCTGCAAAAGCCTGCTGCTCTCCCCCCCTTTTTATGATCTAAAAGATGTAAAACCCCAGAACCTCGGGTTCTTTGGTTGTGTTGAAGAAAAGGTCTCTTGGTCACTTCACTTGGAGGTGATCTCCATCCCTACAGGAGCTGTGCAGTAGCAGAGGGTCTGTTTAGCCATGGAATGGAGCTGCAGGAGGAAGTTGTCAGGCTGTACAGCATCAGAGAGGATGGGGAAAAAGTGTGATCAGATCTCTGAGACCTTGCACTGCAAGACTTGTCTGAAGCTCCAGCTGTACTGGAGGTGGTGCAGGCAGAACCTGTGCTTAACCAGTTGGGAAGTGGAGACTCCCATCATGATGACAACTGGAAGCTTGTGTGTGACTTCTGGCAACAGAACTTTTTTTGTGGGTTTTTTTTGGTTTGTTTTTTTTACTGTGGTCAAATACTGGAAGAGGTTGCCCAGAGAGCTTTTGTGGAGTCTTCATCCTTAGATATTTTTAGTGGTTGAGTCACCATCTGTGGAGGGATTTAAAAGATATGTAGGTGTGGCCCTTAGGGACGTGGGTTAGAGGTGGACTTGGCAGTGTTGAATTAGTAGTTGTGCTCGAGGATCTTAAAGGTCTTTTCCAACCAAAACAATTCTGTGATGTTCCAAACCCCATCACACAAGATTGTGAGCACCTGGCTGTAGTTGGCCCTGCTTTGAGTAGAGGGTTGGACAAGATGATCTCCAGTGGAGCCCTTCCAACCTCAACGGTTCTGTGTGATTCTGTGTGTGCAATTGGGAAGTTGGCCACCCTGTTACTGCAGGGTTCAGGGGTGGTAGCTCATTAGAGACGGCTCAGAACTCTTTTTCTCCATTATATTTAGTGGATTAGATGATCAGAGTCAGGTTGCCCAGCTATGCTAAAAGAGTACAGGAAATAATTATCAGCTTAATTTCTCTAATACATTTCCTGTGATATTTTTTTTTCTTGCTGCTAGGGTGGAGGCTTAGTTTGAAATGGAGGTTGCCTTTGAATTGTAAGTAAAGCTTGTCTTTTGTGGATTTGGGGGGTTTTTTTAATAGATATTACAAAGAAGGAAGGAAGAAAGAAATGCATCTGGGCTGATATCCAATTGGATTACTGTCAACCACATCCAGCTGAGAAGAGGAAAAGACAGATGTATTGGTGGTCACTGAAATGAGATGGAACAAAAGACAACAACCTGAGCAGGGAAGAAAAGGTACTCTTTTAAAACAGTTGTGTTTTAATGGTGCATTATTCTGGTCTTTCAGAACTTCCTGCGTGCCAAGCAATCCACCCTCCTTTTTTTTTTTTTTTTTTTTTTTTGCCTCAAGGAGTTTCATTATTATTATTTTTTTAATCAAAATTCAACTGTACTCCTTTCTTCTCAGCTGTCCTTCCTCACGAGCAAAGTAGCACATTTTTAGACCTTTGTAACCTGCAAAAGCCTGCTGCTCTCTCCTCTTTTTATGATCTGAAAGATGTAAAGCTCTGGAACCTCGGGTTTTTTTTGGTTGTGTTGAAGAAAAGGTCTCTTGGTTACTTCCATTTGTCTGTTGTGTTACATTTTCTGTATGTACTTTGCCTTTTGGATATTTTTTTTCTGCCATTGTATGATCTGAGCTCACATACTAGAGTGAAAACATCATTTCTCTTCCCCACAGTGTGCTCAATGAGTCATCAACGACACACAATTTTGACTGGTAGCTGACTTAGCTGCCTAAATGCAAAGGGAGGTGGGTCCAGAGGGCATCGTGGTGCCTGAGGGACTTCATACACCCAAGCGTATCTGTATGATGTTAGGTTAAATAATTTCAGTCCAGATGATCACAAGTATTTTGGTACTTAATTTCTATCACGATGGCAGGAACCAGTTGGCTGAACACCTTTAGGATCTGTCAGAAGTCTTTGTTTTGCTGTGGAGATCTTCCAAAATGGTCTGTTTTGTGAGTGAGATACAGTCTTGGTCCTTCCATCTATCCATTTGTGTTTCTCTCTGTGCATCCGTGAAACAACAACCCCATCCCAGTGCAACAAAAACACATCTCCAAGGAGCTATAATTTTAGCTATAAGATATATTTTTAATTATTATTTTAATTATGATCTGCTGACCCTTTGATTTGACTAGATCATGAGCTCACATCCAAGTATAAAGGGTCTATGCCGAAATTTGCCTACTGTGGTTTTAAGCGTCGGCTGGTGATTAGTCTTTGCCTTGATTTACCTAATTTTGTGTAATGGAGAAATTGATGCCTTCCTTTCTGATTAAGGCTCAGTATTTTATTTATGGAAGTCTCTCCACTGCAAGGTGCTGTACAGAAGTGTAAAGTATTATTATTATTTCAGTAAAGCGTGTTGTCCATAACTCACAGCAAATATAGTTTATGAAACGTGTTAGCTATGCAGTTTTCATTTTTCATCCTTATTTATTAATACCTTTTCAGAGCACTTTAGATAAGTATTTGGAAACCTAGTTATAGGAAAGTCGTATTTTGCACATTTCACTTTTAACTGGGAAGAACATTGTTTTCTGATTTTAATCATAAAAATGAAATGCTCCTAATAGAGTGGAGAAACCCAATTTCCTCCAGAAGCATTTGCAGGCTGATCTGGCTCAGATATTCCTGCGATCACAGGAGAGTAATATCTTGGGCATGAGAAAATGTTCTGTAGTATACCTGAAACAAATAGAGCTGTAGTGGACAATTATGCATTTAGCATCATTGGCTTTCAACTAGATGGCTGAGATAACTCGTTACTGTCCGTTGTCAATTATCAACCTTCCCAGCTACGGTGTTTTTTGATGCTGGGTGTAGGGTGTGCATCAGGTGGAGCACAGCAAAAGAAAGCAGCTGAAATACATGTTGTCTAGAGCAGTTGTGGCACGTGCCAGATTTCCTGATGCAATATTTGCAGCTTGCTCCTCGCCTCTTCTTCCTCCTTCAGAATTATTCCCCGCGTGAACAGTCGAGTGACTCGGAGGGGACAAACTATGGGAGTGCTTTTGAGAGTCAGACCTGAGTGATGAACTTGGGCTGTAGCACTGTGACGAAGTTCTACCCTTCCAATCCTTTGCTAAGACTGCTCCTAAATGTAAAATAAAGGCTGCTGGGTGCAGTGGAGTTATCAGTCTGGATTTACAACTCAGCCGAGACCAGACTTTATCGCTTTGGAACGATCAGCTGGTGGAGGCAAGCAGTGCTCATAATGAAGAATACCAATTTCTTCTTTCCTCCTGGACTGAATTCTTTTGTTCTCCTTAACTTTTGTCATTCCTGGCTTTGTATTCTGATGTTTGTGCCAGACCCTGGGTTGGTATTGTCCTGCACAAGTCAGCGTGGCTACGCTGATTTACACCAGCAGTCATCCCTTGTGTGTAAAAATTAATATACATCAGTCATCTCTTGTGTATAAAAAGGGATGCATATTGTGATAGTGACACAGCCCTCTCTATATTGTGATAGTTCCACTTCTAGCCCTTGGCTAGAAGCCAACACAGCCCTTCACCCACTGTCCCCCCACCCCGGGGGATAGGGGAGAGGACTGGGGGGCAAGGGTAAGGAGACTCATATGACAGCATAGTCATTTTATGTGTGTTTAGTGCAATAAATACTGATCCTCTGTTTTTAAAGGAAGAAATACCCAAAGAAAAGGCAGATGCACATCATCAGGATGTGCTGGAGCGTGGTTTGGATGCTGGTTTTAGTTCCATCACGTGCTGTTCCCTCCTGCCCTTTGTAGCCTCACTGGTAAAATTACCATTTTGTGTGTCTTTAGTTGTTGAATTCCATGGTGATGCTCCTTTTTCATACTGGTATTTTTCCCTCAAACCTTCCCAATCACACTTTGATTGCAGTTTGTGTCTGCATCATATGCAGGTTCCAGTCATATACCTTCCCACTGGTTTCCAGTTTTCTGTCTGAAATAATATAAGAAGCAAGAGGTTTTTTGGGGTTTTTTTTAAATGCTTGTGGGGTATTTGTCTTATTGGGTATGATTTTAAAAAAGCATAATTAACGTGGTGAAGTAAACACTTGAATCTGCTCATGCCCTAGCTCTGTTTATAGATGAGATGTATGGAGTTCACAGCAAGTTGTCTTAAAATCTGAATTCTTAGGGTGCAACTTCGGCTCTATATCAAATCAGGAGATTGATTTAAACCAGTTAATAGTTCATTACTATAAGGGCAGTGATTTTCTGCTGTCACAGGAGGTTGTAAAGGCAAATGGTATGGGAGGTTCCAACAGGGATTACACAAATCCATAGGCAGCGGGTCCATAAATGGGTGCTGGAAGAGCTGTTTGATCCAACAGTTCTGGATGCTTTGGAAATGTGAGGGGAAAAGACCAAAGAAATGGCTTGATTTGGAAGTTCTACCTAAATAACATCTCTTATTGCTACTCAGAGGCAGAACCAGTTACTTCCACTGGACCAGGAGTCAGAGCCTGAAGTTTTTTATGCCTAGGATATATCTCAGTATAAATAATTGGGTAGATCTCTACAAATGTGAGTTTAAAAAAAAAAAAGCATGGGTTTTTTTGGTCATAGAAAGGAAAAATTGTCATAGAAGGAAAGAATCACCTGAATAAAATGGTATTGTTTTATTTGGGAGGGATCAAATTGATTCTAAAGTGAAACTAATGAACCCAAAGCAGCTGTTTTAAGGTCTATGTTACGATAGTTATTATACTCTGTAAAGTCATTAAAATGATGACTTTCAGGTTGTAAAAGTTTTCATGGTAGTATATAGCATGAGCCAGTAAAGGTGACAGCGTAAGGCAGGATGCACACCGCACGGGGACGATGGGTTCTAGAAAAATAAGAAGA
The DNA here is from genome assembly GCF_000700745.2 of Antrostomus carolinensis. Lineage (NCBI taxonomy): Eukaryota > Metazoa > Chordata > Aves > Caprimulgiformes > Caprimulgidae > Antrostomus > Antrostomus carolinensis. The sequence goes on along the minus strand of NW_010326645.1, from coordinate 25,166 downwards.
GGAGGGAAGCACTGAGACCCTAAAAAAAGGCAGATGTTTAAAATGACAGTGGCAGGGTGAAGGAGACAGTGACCCTGTGATATTCCAGCCTGGGAATTATTGAAAATGCTGGGTTGGGTTCTCCCATCAGCTTGGAAAGATCCAAACTCCCAAGGTGTGTGTCACCGAGCAGTGACTGCGTGGGGCAGAGCGGTGGGGTCAGGGAGCAGGAGGAACAAGGAGTAATTCCCACCATGGTTAGGACATCCTGCTCAGGAGGGACCATCCCTGGTTCTGGCACGTTCTTCACATTATTTATGCTTTCTGTCGCCACCAAGATGATGAAGGGAGTGGAGCATCTCCCTGCTGAGGAAAGGCTGAGGGAGCTGGGGCTCTTTAGCTTGGAGAAGAGGAGACTGAGGGGTGACCTCATTAATGTTTATCAATATGTAAAGGGCGAATGTCAGGAGGATGGAGCCAGGCTCTTCTCAGTGATGCCCAATGGCAGGACAAGGGGCAATGGGTGTGAGCTGGAACACAGGAGGTTCTGCTTCAACTTGAGAAGAAACTTCTTTCCAGTGAGGGTGCCAGAGCCCTGGGACAGGCTGCCCAGGGAGGGTGTGGAGTCTCCTTCTCTGGAGACATTCAAGACCCGCCTGGACGCCTTCCTGTGTGATCTCATTGAGGTTCCTGCTCTGGCAGGGGGGTTGGACTGGATGATCTTTTGAGGTCCCTTCCAATCCCTAATATTCTGTGACAGCTTACACAAAAGGCTGAGTCACGCTTCCTTGGGGTTATGAAAACCCCAAGCACATCACCATGAACTGTCAGGGTGACCCAGTGTGGTGATTCTCATGCATCCAACGCTGAGTAGCGCCTGTTTTCTAGCTGAATGTCGCTCACGTGTGAGATGGGGAATGCTTAATTTGACATAATCATGACTTATTTTAAAATCCCAGAGATATTATTTAATACACAAGTTGGATTTTGGTTTTGTCTGTGCCGATTTGACATAATCATGACTTATTTTAAAATCCTATTATTTAATAAGCAAGTTGGATTTTGGTTTTGTCTGTGCCTGTGTTGAAAGAATAATAAAATGGGATAAGTTCTAGGGTTTTTTTCCAGAAGGAATTATTTACTGTACCGTGGTGACATGCATTAAATGTTAACAGACAATATCTTGCAAGATTTACTGTAGGAATCTCTCTACTTCTCCATTTTGAGCTATTGAAGGAAAATGAGAATTATTGCTAGGTATGATGGACAGCAACAGTATCTTGTGATAAGTTTGGCCATAACTCAACATTTACTGCAGGTCACCGCTGCAATGATAATGCAAAGGAAATTAATCTCAGGCCCTGGTGAAACGAATGCAAGCATGAAAAGGCTGGCATAAAGGTGCCTAGCACTCACCTGAGGATCAACCATTAATAAATCTATTTAAAAAGAGATTCTATAGTCAATAAATGCTGTGCACATCATCTTTAGCTCAGATATGAGCAGAAGGTGCAGAACTTAACTCCTGCCTAAGACCCCAATAGTCTGATCCAAAAAAAATTCACCTGATCACGAGGAGGATGAAGGAGACTCCAAAGTCACGTGAAGTCTTGGCTCTGTATGAAGTCAAGCCATGGAAATACACAATAAATCTCTGCACCAAGAAATTGTCAACTTAGTGAAGTCCAAGGTAGAAGAAGGGGTTATTGAGCTCATTAAGAAATGAGGAATTACTCTTAGGCACGTAGTTTAGTGAGTTAGTGTCCTGCTCCAAAGGGCATCTCTGTTTTCCCTGAATATAAAGGAATTGTAGAGGGTCTGGGTGGCTCTTTGGCTGTTGAGGTTGAGTGGTATGAGCACTCTGTGAAGTGATATGTCTGAGTGTGTCAAAGAACATGCCAGGTCCAGGTTCTGAGTCCAATTCTTGCCAATAACTGTCCAATAACTTCAGACCATTCTCCTCTTCTGACGTGTCACCTTCAGACAGAATCGAGGATGTTCACTCACCTGAGCAAATATGCCCCAGGTGTGATAGTTTCACTGGGACACCAGGATTATTTAACATTTGGAGATGAGTTTGCCACTGGAGTTTAGAAAACTTTGCTGCAACTTCCTGGCCCTGGTTCAGGTTTTGCAGCACAACCCACTGAGACCAAGTCCATCTCATTTTGTGTTCCACCACCAGGCCAAATGCCCACATATAAGATGTAAAATTAATGCTCATCTCTATATTCTCTGTCTGTTTGGTTTTTTTTTCTTCATTCTTCTATGTTTTTAATGTTACTGAATGAGCAAAAAAAATCAACCAGGGCATCATTTGATCTTTTTCTTTTTTCTCAAATAGAAATTAGCGTGCTTCTCCATAGTTTCCAGGCAGGCATTCCACCATTTGAAATTTGTTTGGAAAGAAATAGTTCTGGGGGATCATGTATAATGAGGTTCACAAACATGCCTGTCTTCTGCAAACCAACAAACCATGATAGTGTGATTGGCATAAAGAATCAGTTATCAACTAGGCAGTTTTTATCAGCAAAGTGTGCACGAGATGGTTCCTTAGTTGGAAATGTACTTGTTCAACTGAGACAGATTTTATGGACCATGAAAAATTGAAGCTAGATTTTTCAGGAGAGGGCGAAGGAGAGAAAAGAGAAAGCAAGCATCAGTAATTCTTTTCATTGTCTTTTTGTATAACACTAAATACCAACTGTGAAATACCAAAATGAGAACTTGGCCATGTAACCAACTGTTGTTTGTGGAGATTGATTTTCTTTTTCTGGTTTTTCATTGGAGCTCAGATGTTATTTAATTTCATTCAGGCTTTGCCACTGAGTAAATTCAGGACTGGGAGTGAAGCTTTGTCTCTTTTGGCCTCATTGCTTCATCTACACAGTGTAAATCAGGACTGGTTTGAGGTGTTATGGGTGAATATTTAAACAGCGTGTTGTGAGGAGCAAAGACTACCTCTTATTTCACAGATGCCTCAGCTTAGAAATCAGTGGTGAGGTAAAGTCCTGATCCTGCTTGGAATGGGTAAGCTTTGTGGAGGAGAAGGCTTTTAAGTGTTGTTCTAAAGCACAGCTCTTTTGTAGGCAGAGGATATCTTTAATACGTTAGAAAATCACCATCATACTTTTTCTTTTAATTAGAAATGGAAAGAGTTAATCAAGACCAAAAAAAAAAAATCTCAGATATCGAAGGAATTATCAAGTTTTCCCTCTTCCCAATATTCTGATTTCAAGTCTTTGATAAATTTAGCAAGGAAGAACTGTGCCTAAAAGGATGCTGTTCTTTTTCTTTTACATCAAGAAGCACAAATATAACTGTAGCTGCTTATAGGCAATCAAATATAGTAATAATTAGTATTTAAGTGCTAATTTACATTTAGAGACAGACATTCTGTAGGTCTGTTGCTGCAAGTGGGCAAAGAAGTGTGGGAGGGGAGTGCAGCTAATGAAAATCTGAAGTCGCCTGATTGATTTCACAGGAGCTGCCCAAGTTCACGCTGTGACATGTGCCCCACTGAACTAAGTGCTCATATGATCTTTGCAGAAATACCTGCTGGTTGTGAAAGGGCTGTCAGAGGGGTAAGGGCTGGATTTTGGGGAGCACTGAGCACTGTGTAGCTGCCACTGGGAGATGTTCCCTGCAGAGGTGTGATTCCATGTGCTGGAACCAGGCTTTTGACCTTCCTGGAGTTCAGAAATATTTGGAAAATTTTCTGATTCAGCTTAGAAGAAATTGAAGTCGTGATTTATCAGGTGTAGCCTGTTTCCTCTGAAGGTCGTGGTCCTTATTGATTGCCTCAAAGAGCCTGGCCAGCCTGCTGAGCTGTTTTCAGAATGGGATTCAGCAGCTGGTTCTTCCCCATGCCAACCTTTGGGGTGCCCAGGTGTTAGGTGCTCGGTCCACGTTTCCATGAAACTCTGTGAACTCATTAATTTGAGGTTTCTCTTCCTCAAGTATCTCTCTTGTTTTACTTCACCTGTTTCTCTTGGACCCCTTGGCAGTGCAGAGGTTTTCACTGAATTGAGTGACCGAGACCAGTGGGACTCTGTCACACAACTCCTTTGGACTTCACCTGAGTCTCTCCATCCCCCTTTGAGTCCTATCAAGTGAGGGGAATCCTTTTTCACACTATTTAGCTGTCTTCTTTATTTAGCTTTTTGGAACAAGGACCATCTCTGAGTTTGTGTGCTATCCCAGCTGAGATTTGCAACTCCAGTAATGACAGGAAAAACAGCCTGGAGTTTCCAAGTCCCCTCACTATAGGAAGGACATGGAGGTGCTGGAGCGTGTCCAGAGAAGGGAACGGAGCTGGGGAAGGGTCTGGAGCACAAGTGTGCTGAGTTCCCTTGTGGCTGAGGGAACTGGGGGTGTTGAGCCTGGAGAAAAGGAGGCTGAGGGGAGACCTTGTGGCTCTGTGCAAGTCCCTTGGAGGAGGGTGGAGAGAGGTGGGGGTGGGTCTGTTCAACCAAGGAACAAGTGACAGAACAAGAGGAAATGGCCTCAAGTTGCACCAAGGACAGTTGAGATGGGATGTGAGGAAGAATTTCTTTCCTGAAAGGGTTCTGAGGCATTGGAAGAGGCTGCCCAGAGCAGTGGTGGAGTCCCCATCCCTGGTGATACTTAAAAGATGAGTAGATGTGGTGCTGAGGCTTTAGTGGACATGGTGGCACTGGGTTGACAGTGTGACTTGATGATCTTAGAGGTCTTTTCCAACCTTAATGATTCTATGAAATGAAGCTATAAAAGCCATAAGAGCTTTTTTCCATGTCCCATGGAACACAATGGCACAGCGGGTGACGGGAAACCGTTACTGTCGCACAGTCTCTCAGCACTCAAACAATCGGGGTGAGCGGCGTGTCACAGAACGAGGACGGTGACAGCTTCTCTGACCATGAGCAGAGAGCAAGTGGGGTCAAAGCAAGCCTGGGGGGTGCTGATAATATTCCAGCCTTACAGCCAGCACAGCTTTCCTTGTAAAGGGCAGGTGGAGGTCAGCGTGGTTAGACTGCACTTGGAACAAATCACCAGCCTGTAAAAGACTCCGAGATGGAAAAGCCAGATTTCAGGTGTGTTAGTAAAGACAGACACTCATGTGCTTTATAATGGGCTTCTCTAGACTACTCATCTCATAAAGATCACCTGTGAAACATCTTCTTTAGCTTACTCCTTTATTTTCTGCCAGTGGTACTCATTTTTCCTGGCACCAAGTCTTTCCTGAGAGTTATTATCTGAATTACTGTATATTGCAGCTATAAACCAGTTGCCTGTCTGGATGTTCTCCCGGTAAAAGGGACCCTACCCTGCAAACAGGACCTGTGTTTCACCATCACAGGAGGGTTCACACAGCTGCAGATAATGTAATTATGTGCCTCTAAAGTCATTAGCTGAGCACATAAAGAAGGAAAAGAGGAGTTGGGATGGTTTTGTGGCTGCTGATGTGGGAAGCTCTCCTGGCTGGGAGAAGGAGGAGGAGGTGGGAGCATCAATGAGGTCCTGATGGAAACTCAGTGGAGTCCAAGCTCATCCAAAAGAGTCCCAGTACTCAAGCAGGACAAAAAGCAGTTCTTCACTATCACCAAGGTACCTCTAGGCACTCCCAGAGAGAGCAGTTTCCAAAAGTTTCTTAGTTTATTTCCTTTTTATTTGTTTTGTTATAAAGCAAAGGTGTTCCCAGGGTTGTCCTAAATGCGAGACACGGTTTCAAGCTTTCCTGCAGATTTCTTCTGTGATGTTGGGTAAGTCATTTAGTCCTTTTCTTGCAAGACCTAAAAGAGGAATGGAAATATTCCCCTTTTCATGGGAGGATTTGGCTCCTGTGGTTGTGATGAGCATCTTAAATTCTTATTTGCCTATCGAGAGCATCCAAGGATATAACTGATATGCTTGTATGGGATATAGCTGATGCAGATTTGTTACTGGCAGCTGTGATGATACCATGACCTCCTCAATTTGAAGGGACTATATGTAATGAATGCACCAGAAAACAAGAGGTAGTTTTGCACCTAAAACCTGAGGAACTATTAAATATACTTGAAACAAAACGAGTGGCCTGAAGGAACAGCTATGTAAAGGCTGCCTCGGAAATGCTTTACAGCGTCGTATGAATACTTTAAGAGCTCTTCAGAGCATAGTCAGTGTGACTAGGCTTTCTGGAGATCTTTTCTTCAGTGGCATTTGTCATGAACCTCAGAATAATGCATGATGCACTTGAAGAACAAAGGGACTTATCGACTGAGTTTCAAAGGAGAGATTTTTACAATTACAGCTGCTCCTAGGGCAGTCTATAGGCAGATGACAGCGTCTGAGTGAAGGGTTGATTGACTGTTCTCTCACAGGTTTCTTATTCAAGAACCTGTTGAGAACAGAAGAATTTTATCTACATCTGTGCTGAGACTCCACCAAGACCTGAGATGGGTTAGGTCTCCCCTTTCCTTCTCTGTGCACACTCTCCCAGTTTACAAAACTGCTCACTTTTACTGTCTCATCCTCAAATGAAAATTTCAGAAGCCCTGGGCAAGGAGGAGCAGCAGGGTATGAATATTACAGAGGGATCCTTTGAGCTCCGGTATGTATTGTGGTGCCCTGGTGAAATGACTTGAGGATCAGTCCAGGAGACTTTTAAAAATGCAGATTCATATTTTTTTAAATTAAGTCTGTGCAGTATGGGTCAATGCCTGCTTAAGCAGACCACGTTACAGCAGAAGCAGAGACATAAATGGGGACTAATAACACTTTTGTAGCATTTTTAAAGGATAATTGAGAGCCTTGTGGTTAAATTTTTTAAAAGCCTTTGTCCCATGTTTCTAGGTGGCTTGTGCCCAGATGCAAATAGGTACTGGTGGTTCTTACAAGCCTGAAAACCCATTTTTCCACTGATTTCACCATCTGCAGTCATGCAGGTGAGTCCGTAGGGAACATGAAATGGTTCCCAGCTGGATACCTGCTGCACTCTGCCATTTATTTTGGTACAATTCATCTGTACCCACGCTGTTTAGGACACCCAACAATTCAGCAGAGAAAGGGAGAGCAGTGTAGAGAGCTTGCACCCTGAAACACAGGTCAGGAGCCTCAGCTAACAGGACTTGGCAGAGGCACCGTTGACCACAGTCTTGGTCCTTTGAAGCTTTGTTGAAATCAGTGCAGCTGGTACCAACCAGCACAATCAAATCTTTGGCCAGTCCAAGCCAACCTGTTTGCTTTGCCCTGAGCCAACCCACAGGCTGGGTCTGGAAAGTGTTTGCAGCATTTTCTGAAGCTTTGGAAGAGGAAATGGCATAAGTGCTTAAAGGGGAAAGCTGTGAAAACAGATGAGGATCTTGGGAAAGGTGCATGGTAGAGATATTGTAATTTGTTTTATTTTACTAAGGGGAGATATTGAACTGATTTTTCTTGCAGATTCTTTTTTAAATAATGTTTGTTTTCCATGTTCAAAGATAAGCCCAACTGGCTACCAAACATGCTCTATATTTCTCTTCTGGACTAGCAATTAACCCAGCTATTATCACCTTGTCTTTTCCCATTTGGCACCAATACAAACCATGTAGTTGTCTAAATACTTCTCCTTTCCATTTTCTATCTGTTCTGTTTGTATCTAGACTTTGTTAAAGTTTTTTTTTCTTCATGCTAATAGCTTGGCAGAGTCCTCTTGAGGTCAACCTTCCTAGCTGTGCTCAAGAAGAGCAGTGGCTCTCCTTGCGCTGGAGAAAAATTACTCCAATAAAAGCCACTTGTCGAGGAATGAGAAGTGGTGAATCTAGAAACCACCTGGTCTCATCTGTAGTGTTTTCCTTAGAGCACAGAGGGAGTTTTAATTTGCTTGACACCATTATTTTTGTGCTGAGATGTCATTTTAACTTAAATAAGGGGGAAAATGATAAAATGATACAGAAATTCTAGTTCAGAACCTGAGGAGAGGAGGAATTTCAGAGGAATCTGGGGACTTGGAGGCAAGGCTTTCTCAGGGAGGGGAGAAAGTTGATTGAAGTAAGTGGCAGAGCTGGAAATGGTGCCCAGATTCTCTCACCCTCCCATCAGCATCCTACTCCCTGTGTTAACTCTTCAATATTTAAAATCTACAGCTCCATCCACCCCGTACTGGCCCCAGCAACGGGAATCCCAGTCTCATTTTTCTAACAACCTTGCCTTGCATCTCCATAAAACTTCACAACATGAAATAAGCCAAAGCAAGCCCCTTGATAGCCCCGGGAAGGCTATTTATTAACACCACACTATGTGTGCAATCCACGTAGAGCGTACACACTGTATGTAATTAAAAGTCTTAGAGCTGGAGCACTCGGTGATTAATGCTTTAGGTCGGCGCTCCGGCTCCTAATACTAATAGGAAGTGACTTGCTCTAAACCATGAGTAGTGCTGGGGGTACCTCAGGAGTAATAAAGGTTGCTCTAGGCATATTGCATGATTCCTTGACTCATTAATTATAGCTGCCCAAAGTGGAAAGTTTATAATTAAACATATAGTTTACTCTTCTACTTTTGGATGAAGTAGATGAAGGTAATTAGATTTCTTTTTGGTTAAGCATATGGAGGCATTTACAAAGCGCACAGGTGCGTGGAACAAGGAGGTTACTGTGCCAGGGATTTTGTCTGGAGCTCATCTGAGATCCAGGGTGGAATGATGTCATGTTTATAATCCAACTCATTCAGTTTAATTACCTTCATAGGCAGTTTTTTGACTCTTAAAAAAAAAAGGAGAGGTACGAAGTGAATAGGCAGCTTCACTCGTTTGGCAGGAGCTTCTGTTGGGATGAAGCCAACTCCATTTCCTTTATTGATTAATTGAGTTGCAAGGGAGAGTTTTTGAATGGAAAATATCAGAACACACCATTTAAAAAATAAATAAATAAATAAATAAATCAGATGTTCCAACACAGGTATGTGTAGTTAAAAGAACAAGGGTTAGTAGTGGTGTATGTGAAGTATATTGTATGTTACCTCATCATAGCTGCCACCACGATACCTGAACATTCACAATCTCTGTGTACAGTAGGAAAGTATTAGCTCAGGGAAACTGAGGCACAAGGATCCGAGTCACTTTTAGTTCACAGAGAAAATTCTAGCAAGGAATTGATCCTGAATCCTAGGCTAGTGCTCTTAACTTTGGGCAACTCTTTACCTGCTGAGATGAGGATTTGTTGATTTGTATAAACCAAGACTGGAGGGACTAAGTGGAAATCTGGTGAACTGCAGCCCCTCCTTTCCACTGCAGATTTCTGATTGCTTCAGACCAGAGAACCTGCAGCAAACCAGGCAGCTTGGCTCGGTGGGTTTGTTTTGGAATTGATGTTATAAAATGAATGAGCACTTTGTGTTGTTTTCCATTATCAATGTCAGGTCCCCCTTTCTTTCATGCACATTTAATTCAGCACAGATATATAGATACACACATATTTTAGTACTTTTGTGCACACACACACGTAGGTATCTGAGTACAAGCATGTTCCCTCTGTGTGGCATTTGGTGGCTCAGCCTCCTGTGAATTGTTCTGCGTTGCTGAACACAAAGCAGGGAGAGCCATTTGCAGAGGGTCACGCTGCTGAAAGACAGAAATAAATGATGGGGCCCTTGGCAGCTCGTATCTCCTCGTGGGTCTGGTCCTCTCTTCCATTGCCAAAAGCTTTTATTTGTGTCTTGTCTGGAGTTTCCAGGGCTGTAGCTCCAGTGTTTCTGATCTGGGTGTGATTGAGTCAATAGAAGTCAGACTCATTAATCCTGGCCTGCGGCAAGTCTCCGTGGCTGAGCCCAGTCCAGACTGTCTCCTAATGACTGGAGTAGGGGTAGCAGGGAAATCAAGGACTCCCAGTTACTTCGACTTCAGGAACGTGTGTGGTGGTTTGTTTAGTGTCGTCCCCCCCATCGGTTTTTGTTCCCTGCTATAGGCAGATATGAGGTGTGTATTGATTACTTGGTGAGGACTAATGGCATTCGGTTCTTTGCTGAATTAAACTTGACATATACATAATAATGACTTTGCCAGGCTCTGCCTTTAACGAGCTTTTCCAGGCTCTATTTGCAACTCTGTGAGGCTTTTATTCTGCAGCTTATTTTTATGAAAACCAAAAATACTTTGAGGGTGCCGGAGCCCTGGGACAGGCTGCCCAGAGAGGGTGTGGAGTCTCCATCTCTGGAGATGTTCAAGCCCACCTGGACACTTTCCTGTGTGGGGGGAACCTGCTTTGGCAGGGGGGTTGGACTGGATGATCTCCTGAGCTCCCTTCCAACCCTCACCATTCTGGGATTCTGTGATAAAGCACATTGAGCAGGATTATTCCAGTGGTGCTTTAGTGCCTGCATTGCTCTGCACCCATCTCTGGAAGACACCCCAAATGTAGGCAGGGGAAGCTGGTGTCTCCCATTGAGGTGAGGATTTAACTCCACCAGCGCGAACAATTGCTTCTCCAACACTGAGGTGTCCACCTTGGTGGCTGCCTCTCTGCCACTAAATGGGTGACAGGTTCCTCCCCTCTGCCAGCCCTTTGTTAATCCAATGTTCCCTGGCTTTGGCTCACATGAGCAATCATCATCTACTATGAAGACAGAGCACGTTTTGCTCTTCCTCCCCTTGCATCTGCACTGCCCTAAGCACCTTCTGGTGATGAGCTGTCTGGTCCAGGAGGCCAGAGCAGAAACCATTGCAGTTAGAGGAGGTGTTTGTCCTCAGGATGGTGCCAGCAGAGCCCTACTGCTGCTGTACAAAGGAGCAGGCAGGGACACGTGCTGGAGGATCCATCAAAAGCTTTGTTCCAATACCTGTCCTCGCAGAGCAGAAATCAAAGGCACTCACTTTATCGGAAGGTTTCTAAAAGGGATCTGAAACATTGATTTCTGTTTTCAAGTGAAGCAGGAGTGTCACTTTGGCTTTGTGCACGAACCTTATCTCAGCTTCCTCATTGAGCAGGAAAAAAAACCCCAGCTCCTTATATTTTATTTTATTTCCTTGAGGCAGGGAAGGAGAGAGCTTTGGTTGCAGTTGGCTTGTCTCGGAGCATTGGAGCTAGACCAGAAATGAAGTCCCTTATGTTGTTGTGCCCAATATCACTAACATTGAGGCTTTTTTCAGTTCATATCTGGGCACCACAGAGCTTGGTGTCATCTGCAAACCAGCTAAGGGTGCACTCGATCCCACTGTCTTATGTCATTATTGAAGATATCAAATAGTACTGGTCCCAGTATGGACCCCTGAGGGACACCACTCATCACCAATGATGATCCATCTGGATGTTGAGCCATTGACCACTGGATGTGACCAGTTGGCTATTTGAGTTAGTACTTCCAACCAGACTCTGTGTGTGCAAAAGCACCGAGTAGCTTCTTTATTTAAAAGACATCAGGAAGTGAAACTGAAGTAGAACAGGATGAAAAATTTCCAAAATACGAATGGAAGGTCATCACGTGGAAAGCCAAATGTCACATTTGTTGCTCAACTTAGTCATATTCCATCTGGAAAAATGTAGCCCTTCAGTTCTGCCACTGGAAATAAGCTGAAGTCAAACAGAAGTCCTTGAGTACAAACATCCAGATCAGAATTAAATTTCCTTCTAACTCCTGGGTAATAGAGTTCTGTCAGAGCCAGGAGTCAATTAAGTGGATAAATACCCACGTAGTTCACTAACACTTAGCATTTCAGTGGTATTTTGCTGAAGTAAGCACTTAATGTGATTATTGTGTTGCAGCCTGATTTAAGATGACAAGGTTTGCATTTCCTAAATATTAATTAGCCCTGAATTTCTATTTATTTAAACTCTGAGGCAGCAAGTGGGTAGTTGTGTGATTTACCTCTACCTCCTGGCACTTATCTCTTCTGGGACATTTGAAATGCAATTCTAAACAATTAGCCTTTGTGTCTGTCAGCATCAGGAAGGAAGCATAGAGCTTGTTTTGTTTGTTTGGGGGAACGACCATCCTACCAACAAACACCGGGATCTGCTCATTGGGAGCAGGATGAGGCTTTTTGATGCATAATCAGGGAAAAGCAATAGATTTTTAAATTGATTTTTTTTTTTTTTCATGTGTTTGGTCTCCCCCCATCCAGGACTAGGTTATTCCCTTAGGAATTTTGGAGACTATACTGAAAGCACCCAGTGCTGCCTTGCTTGTATCCTGCTACTGGAGTAAAGCACTCAGGTGTCTGCCCAGCAGTAAATACCTCAGCTGAGGATATACCTGGAAGGTTTTTTTTAATATTATTATAAGAATAGGAATGAGGGAGATGGATCTGCAGCAGCTGGGTTGCATGGGTGGCTTGCAGAAGAAACCAGTTTCCACAAGAAGAGAGTCCTTGCTATAAAGACAGAATATTTTCCACATCAAACCCTTTCAAAGCATCTTAGAATTGTCCAAATTCCTTTGACATCTCTGAAATCTTCACCCTGTGGGAGCTAAGAACTCCCAGGCCAACTGTGGAAACGTGTCATTGAACTCACCGGTGGCACGGAGGAAAGGTGGGTATTTAAAACTGGAAATGGGCTGAGATTAAAAGACTCTGGGCACCCAAAGCTCCTTTGGAATCTAATGGGAATTTGTGTACTCGGCAGCAAAAATAGAGATATTTTTATAGAGCAGCACTGACTGGAGCTTGTGAATCTCCCCCCAGGCCTCCTGCTCCATTTCTCCAGTCCAATTCTGACCCTCGTTGCACTCCCTTTGCTATTACTCTGTATGTAATGAGGTGATGGGTGAAATATTTCAGCTGTAGTGGACGAATAGCCACTAATTTGCCTTGAAACATGCCTTTCCTTTTGAAATCCTTCCTCTCTTTTAAACACTGAGATGCTGCAATACTTGTATTTCCAGGGAAGAAGTTGTCTGTAATCCTAGGAAAAGTATGTCACCAAGTGGTCATCTGTCTTGCCACTGTGTATTAAGAGCTTTGGATGATCTTCTGGTTTGGAGACTTTTATTTTTAGCTGTGTACTTTTTGAACGTGTTATTGGCCAGCAGTCAGAGCACAGCAGGGTTAATGTAGCGCTTGGTGGAGCTCGCCCATCTGTTCCAGTTTCCATCCAACCATGGAGTTTTTACGAGAGCTCTCTAGGAGGGTTTGGAGTTATCCAATTTGTAGTATTCTCTAATATAATCAGCTTGGTAGCACTTGAAAAGCTCGCTGTGCCAAACAGGAGGGTATAAAATTTGTGAAGAGACAAAAGGAGCTTGGAAATCTGAGATGTTTTTATATTTTTTTTTCAGGAATTATGTTTATTTCAATTCATATTGAAACTTGAGGCTGGAACAGATGGAGTGATTGTACAGTAAGATGAGATTAGCCGAGGCTTTGACACTCCAGCTAATGAGGAATTAGAAGGCAGACACTACTGATGGGCTTTTTCTTTGGGGTCTCGTTATGTTTTATTTGCCCTGTTATTTATGTCAACAGTAACACATCCATAAACAGTCTGACCCGGTCCTATGGACAAGATTGATTCATCAAGACTTGTTAAAATGTATAAATGGCATTTCCTGAAATTCACAGGCAGGATACACCGTCTGTTTTCTGGAGCCGTGGGAGTGTTGGTGGGATGCGTGTGTTTTACGTGGATGGGATTTGGGGAGATGTCTTGTGGTGGGGGTTTGAAGTCAAGAGCTTTTGGCTGAGCTTTTCCTTTAGCTGCAGTCTAAGTTATCTTAACTGCTCAATGCATCAGGATGCTCCTTCATTCAGGGTTGTCCTTCTAAAGGTGGGCTTGACCCGGCAGCGTTGTCACCGCTGTCAGTGTTTGCACTGATTAGATGTGCACACAGGTTTTGCACGTGGATGTGGCTGCAGTGAGAGGAAGTTTCTGGTTTAGTTTATGGTGTCAGTCTTTTCTCAGATTTCATCAGCATGAAAGTCACAGAATTAAAGGAAATAGAGTAATCGAGATCATGTTAATATATACGGGCAACCATTTGGAAATTGAGATGTTATTATAGAAACCTAATTAAATCATTGTTCACCACTTCCCCTCCCCGAGCTATGAAATAACCATGAAGTGTGGTGACTTTTCTCCAAGCAACCACCATGAAATCAGCACAAATTTTTCATCAAAAATGGACAACTGTGAAGATTAAACCAAAGCGCGCTGGAGGCGTCAGATCTGTGTGCTACCTAATTAAGTGCGGTTTTGTTGTCGAGTGGGAGGGCTTTTTTATTCCCCTTTGTTAACCAGCACTGGACCTGGACCTTAGACATCCTGTGGAGAGGAAAAAAAGAAAAAAACCTAGAAAGAAAAATGTCCTTTTCTCGTTAAAGTTGTAGGTAGTTGCAGCTATTAAGGTCCTGGCCTTTCCCTTGGAGCAGAGCGAAGCTGGTTTTGAAAAGTTCAGGTGTGCGTCCATCCTAACACACGCCTGTTGGGTTTAAAAGATGTGTAGATGGTGCTGAGACACACGGTTTAGAGGTGGAATTGGTAGTGTTGGGTTGATGGTTGGACTCGATGATCTTGAAGGTCTTTTCCAACCACTGTGATTCTGTGCATCTGTGTTATAGCATTTTTGTTGTTTGCTTGTTTGTCTGCGATGGCTGCTGCTGCTCTGCAGATGTTTTTAAGGTCTATCAGTCCCTGCCAGCAATCCCCTTGGAACAGCTGGTGCAGAGAGACCAGTTGTGTTCTCTTTGCCTTCCATTCTCCATACCAAGCGTGTTCACTGCTGGATGACTAACGTGGCCACACTGCTCTGTGTCCTACCAAACATTGCTGAAGAGCTCTGATGTCCTTTTTCACTCTTCTTTCCCCCTTCCCCTTTCTCTCGCTTCCTCGCCGAGTCGTTTTCTACTCGGTAGAGGTTGATGAGAGAGGCTCTCAAAATGGCTCGTTGGAGGGAAGAACCATCCTGGCATAGTTGAAGGGACTGGAAAAGGATTATTTTGTGGGTTTTTTCTTTCTAATTTACTGACAACTGTGGCAGCTGGGGCTGGTGGTTGAATCACCTCTCTGAGACTCCATGTTTAAATTATATTTTTATTATTTTCCACCAAGACAGAGGAGGAGACTTTCAAAGTTTTACAAATGGAATAAGACACTCAGGAGCCTGTGATTTTCAGTGGGAAATGAGTATTTAAATGGTCCTTTGTGCCTTTGAAAACCCTTCTCTGTTAATGTTAGCTTCGTGGTGGAAGAAGCCCTGGTGTGGTTTAGTCCCTGTTACCTTAATTTGAAGAAGAAAATCCTTCTAAAGGTAACTCGATCATGGTTTATCACTGGCCATGTGGGGAGGATGTTTCTGATCATAGCAGACTGTTTAATCCAGCTGACAAAAGCATAGCAAGACCCAAAAGTGGGGACCTGAAAGCAGCCAAGTTCAGACTAGACATTAAATTTCTATTTTAAACAGTCAGAGTTGTTAACCCTGGAAATAACTTGACAGATTCTCTACCGCTAAGCTGCATAGAGCCTGTCTGATGCAACCTGCACGGGGATGCCAGATCCAGCCTCTGTGCTGCAAACAGCGTTGTACTAATTAATCCAAACTGATGCTGGAGTGTTGTAGCTCCTGGGGCAGAAGCTGGATCTTCCACACGGATATGTGCTGGTTTTTTGGATGTATCAGATTTTTCAGAGCTGCGTCCAAGACCGCGCGTTATTGCTCTGTGCCGTGGTTAAAGTTGAGGTCAAGAGCTGTAGACCAAAAAGTTGTGGGCATGACTTGAGGGTTTCTTGCTGTGGTTCTATGCTGGCTGTTATAAACCCTAGAAAAAGGGGTATTATGTCCAGATTTATTTATTATTTATTTATTTTTACATTTAGATGTGCCTCTTGAAAACACTTTCTTACTTGATACGCTAAAAAGCAGCTAAAGTTTGTTGAAATCCCTCCCATGCTGAAGTCTCCAAGTAGCAGTTAAAATCCAACTGTGCTTGTTACTCTCTGGGCATTTAAAGAGTAATGTCATCTGAATTTCTTCCCTCTGCCTGTGACCTTTCTCCAGGGACATCTGTTGTGAAAAATCACTTTGTTTTGCTATGTATGATACTCCAAGCTTGCAACCAACGTGGCCCAATGAGTAGCACCATGTCCCAATGAGTAGCACCGTGTTATTTCAAGGACAAGGTGAGGCTGAAGTTAGTCCCTTGGCTTGCTCACTGCAGGGGGGTTGGACTAGATGACCTCAAAAGGTCCCTTCCAACCCAAAGCATTCTGTGACTCTAACAGACATGGCAGGACTGAGCCCTCTGCTCATTGGGGGCAACAAAGTCATCCTCTCTTTCTGCTGCAGTGAAGACCCTTTACTCAGTTGCCTGAGGTTTCCCAGTCCCTTTCAGTAAAGCTGGCATCACTGATGGTTCCAGAGTGGTGCCACCTTTGCTACAGGTGCTGGAGAGGTGGGAGTAGGTGTAAAGGTTGATAATGAAAAAAAGTGGGGGAGAGGAACATTATAGTCCTGCAAGTGAGCTCCTGTCCTGTTCTGTGGAGTCATGAAACCATGTGCTTCAAGTTAAGGGCAGAAAGTCAGTGGGTTTGGGGTTTTTTTTCCTTAATATTTCTGATTTTTCTTAAATATTCACCAAATTCTATTTCTTAAAGTACAGTGCTACGGAGCACTCCTGAAAAGAAATGATTTTTGTCACTTTTTCTGGTTTTCTTCAAGTATTATTTGCTTTAGATGTTTTTATCACTCTGGTTTGTTGGGGTTTGTTGGGTTTTTTTTGTGTAGCCATATAAAATTGTCAGTGCCTATTAATACATTTTGCATGGTTGGCCTCAGGCCAGCAAATGTACATGAACAAGGTTCTGGTCCCTCCCAGGTTCACATCTTAAAATTTGCAAGAAGGAACAAATCCTTCAAGGAATAGAGCAGAATCAACACAAGGTCCTTGGGTGCAACAGATTGCCTCGGGCTGTTTACTGTAGCAAATATATTTGTACAAGCACATTCTGGCAGTTGGTTCTCCATGGACACTGCAGCAGCAAAAGGGGAAGAAACTATTTGCAAGTCCTCAAATACACCCCGCTGGAGCACCTGCTTTCATTTTGAAAGACAAAGATGCAACAGTAGGTCATTGTTGGGATACTGCAACTAACTAGAAGGCACTTCTTCAGTTGTTCAAGGTGATGGTTCAGATCACCACCATCTAGATTGCTGACAGGCACCAGGTAGACAGGACAGTCGGGTTAGAAGCTGGAGGTTGGTGGCCCTAATGATGTGTGAATGTTTGCAGGATCAGGGGCACCGTTTGGCTGCGTGTTGAGGAGCGTTGAAAAGGTGCAGAAGGAATTTCCCAAGGAGTGAGGAGGAACCCTGTGATTCTGAGCCATGAAATGTTGGAGTTCAGCTTGTCTCCATGTAGCTGAGCAGCTTGGTTCAGCAAAGTCACCTTCAAGACTGAGATTGTGTCAGAGAAATCATAGAATGGTTTGGGTTGGAAGGGATGTCAAAGCTCATCCAGTTCCAACCCCCCTACCATCAGCAGGGACACCTTCCACTAGACCAGGTTGCTCAAAATGAAGGAGGGGATCTCTAGGAAGGGACAATTCTGCTGTCACATTCAGTGCATGATGTCATGCCGTGACATCTTTGCGGTGATACAGGTGCGGTGTGTCCTTCCTCCTTTCAGAACTTTATCTCCCAGCTTGATCATCTAAACCCTTTCAAGCTCTGCCAGACTTTGTGGGTTCATGGAGTCACAGAATGGTATGGACCTCTGGAGATCATTTAGTCCAATCCCCCTGCCCAAAGCAGGTTCACCTCAAGCAGGTTCCCCAGGGTTGAGTCTAGGTAGGTTTTGAATCTCTCCAGAGAAGGAGACGACCTCTCTGGGCAGCCTGTTCCAGTGCTCTGTCACCCTCACGGTGAAGTTCTTCCTCATCTTCAGATGAGTTGAGCAAGGGGCTGGTATTTCATGAAACCCACGTGAAACTTGGTGGGGTGCCAAGATAAAAAGCAAGACACATCCTTCATTGTGTTCGCCTGACAGAAGATTCTCAGTGGGCTTTTATTAATAATAATACTTTGTACAACTGATATCTTTCATCCAAGGATATGCAAATATTAATTGATTGAGAAATTCCCTGCACTCAACTTGATGGCATTTCTTTGTTTGGTTTTGTATAATGCAATAACTTCTGAATGTCACATCTCATCAGTACAAAACTTGGGGGAGAATGTTCCATCCATCACTAAGAGCCTTAACCAGTTTAAAGAGAGAAACTCCAGCCTGGAAATGCCAAACTGGAGAGGACAGAGGAGGGAAGGGATTGGAGCACGTAGAGTAACAGAGGTGGAGGGATGGTAACAAGGGCAGAGAGCAGCCAGGGGAAGCTGTTGTAGTGAGGAAGATGAAGGAATAGGCAGATCCTTTGGTACGTGTGGAGAACTGTGCTGACAAAAGCCACTCAAGCAGGTAAATGGATAAAAAAATCTGAAGATGTCACAGAAGGTCAGTGGCAACACTGGGAACAGGACCAAGGTGTTTGTTCTCACCTGGGACTCCTGTATTTTAAACACAAGACCAACCTTTTAGGGTCAGTCTCAGAGCTGGAATGAGCTGTCACTGCACATGAAGCAATGTCAATTTATGCTAGCTGAAGATCTAGCCTTGGCTATCTTGATTGGAATCTATGGTGGTAATTATTCACGCTCACCATTTGTATTTTGGGACTAATTAACTATTCTAGGTTCCTATAAAGAATATTGTCAACTATTTAATGGCTCATTGAGTTTAGCAGGATTTCTAGCTTCTCTTTTCCACTTTGAACAGAATAGTTATTGTGATTTGTGACTTGGAGCAACAGCTAGTGAGCTGTGAGTAGACCACGCGTATTATGATGTTAGTTCTGCCCTTTGACAAATAGGTTTTAATTGGCTTTACATGGATTCTACTCCATGATACAGGGCATCTGAAGATAGGAGATATGATGGTAGAGTTTTTCTTAAAACATAGCAAAGTAGTAGTGCCTTTGTGCTAATGTGTGTTCCACAAGATGCTTTTCAACTTTAGCCAATGAGGATGAATACTTAAAATTAATTAAGTAAAACCAGATGCATTGGTTTTGCATCTGCCTTCATAAAGACGTTGGAGCCAAGGTCTTGAGCCTAATTTTGCACTAACAAAAGAACTTTAGATTCTGAGAAGCTCAGTGCATTGGCTGTTCAATACTTCTGAAAATGGTCTGTTTGTCTGGTGAAAAGTGTGTACCGAATATGTAATCCTAATTTGGGGTGCAAGGTTTTTAAAGATGTGACCTGAAGTACTTCAGAAATTATTAAATATTTGAGTAAATCTTTGTAACTCACTTCTCTGCATTTTTGGTAAGGAAATTACTTTGTTGTGATCTCAAAACTGTGTTTCTCAAGATAACAGGTTCCCATTCTATAGCATCCTGTCTGAAACTACTCGGTGTGAGGGTCTGAGAGCAAGAGATACTCCCCAGGTAGATGGAGAAGGCAGCTCGATCAGGGACTTGTCAGATTGAACTCATGCCCTTGCATTTCCTCAGAGAGAAAACAGGAGATGGGTGAGGCTGAGTGAGCAGGCGAGCGACGCGTTTTGATCTTGATTATGTCCTTGTCCTTACTCCTGCTTTTATGTGGTGTTGGTGGGTGGATCACAAGGTGCTCCTGGGTGAGGCTGACCAGGACAAAAGGAAGAAGGAACAAATAAATGAGTGACTGTTGCCCAGGGTGGTGGTGGAGTCCCCATCCCTGCAGGGATTGAAGAGTCGTGTAGACATAGTGCTGAGGGACATGGGTTAGTTGGGGACTGGTCAGTGTTGGGTTCATGGTTGGACTTGATGAGCTTAAAGGGCTTTTCCAATCCAGGCCATTCTGGGATTCTGTTTTGAGGTTCATTCTATTTACAGAAGGTTTTTTGCCACTCACACATAGTGAAGACACCTTGCCAAAGGTGTAGCTCCAACCTCACTGTTGCTCCATTCCCACTATTTCCTCACCTATTGAGCTTAATCTTGTGCCGTGTGATACCCAAACCATCAAGGAGTGGGGACAATAGGACAATTCCTGTTTACTTTTTGCATGGACATTGTTGTCACGTTCTTTATCTGCCTGAAGAATGAATTGGGAGGATCTCAATTTTTTGTACAGGAGTAAAAACCAACTGAACCTTTAGTTTAATTTTAATTTAATATTTTGAGCGCCAGCAGACAAAGATTGCGTGGGACAAAGCCCGTGGAGCAGACATGGGATGGTGACCACTTCAGGTCGTTGTCAGGCTGAAAGGAATGAAGGTCAGTTACCCCCAGGCAAAGTTCTCTCTGAAATTCTCAGAATCATCTGCTCTCCTGAACCAGGGGAGAAAATAGAGCCTTTTTGTTTGCTTTGTAGATATCATCTGTTGTTATTGCAGGAGAAGTAAACACCAAAACACAGGAGGGCTTGAGCAGGAATAATATTAAGGATGACATGAGTTGAAAGCCTGCACGTCAGCCAGTTGACAGTGTTATCAGGGGACAGAAAAGGCTGGGAATCAGGTGTGTAAGAGGCAGAGGACAACCAAAAGGGATTCATACTCATTTCCTAATACGTGTTTCCCATAATATTTCCTGTCTCATCACCCTATATTGCGTAGAAAGAAACTGCACCCCACTGAAGTAAACATTTCCTTTTGCTCCACGAGATTTCATCTGAGATGGGTGTATAACATTAAATAATTCAGTGTCATCAGTCTCTGTGATGTGTGTTCCAGCATTCAAATGAGGCTTGATGGAAGACAGGCTTGATCAAAGAAAAAAAAACCCACTAAAAAACAATCTCCCAGAGTAGTTTTTTGGCAATAGGTCTGCTAAATCTTTTAACAACCTTCCCCTCATACTAAATAGCAAAGGCAATTTGCAAATTCCTGAGTGAAGGATTGCGTGTGCCAGCTTGTAGACCACAGCGGTGTGACCCAGCTTGCAGGCAGTTTCCTTGTTGCATAATTTGTACCTATCACCTATGAGATAATAAAGAAATCTTGGTGGGGGGGGGGAAAGGAGAAAAAAAAATAAAAAAGAAAACCCAGTGGAAATATTTTTATTGACATTTTGGCTTTGCTGAAGGAAAATATCAGCGTCTGTGGAGATGGGTGGTTTATTTGACTGCAGAAGCAGGGAGAGATGTTCTTGATCCCATTTTACAGTTGGATATTGTGCAGAGAAATTGGAGCCGTGCTCGTGCAAGGCTGAAATTGTAGAACCAAGACTTTGAATCAGGATTTACTTCTGGTTTTTGCTTTTTTTCTTATGCCCACAATAACAACATCGTCATGTTTCACTAGCGCCCTTAAACACCAGAGGAACTCCAAGAATGAAACAAGTAAGCCCAAAAGCTTAAAAACAGGAGATAAAACTGATTATTCTGCTGATAGAGGGTTAACATTTATCTTCTATATCTACCAAAAAAAAAAATGCCCCAATCCTCCAGCAAAAATGTGTCTTATGCAATCTGTGTTGCACATCTCTTACCCAGGCTGCTGATTTACTGAGTGCCTTCAACTGGTGCCTGTGTCTATTACACATAAGGATCTCCTGGGAGTAAGAACAATCTCTCCCTGTTTTCAGTCCCTGACAGGAATAGGCAGGTTTCAGTTTTAGTTTTACTTATTTTTCCTAGTTTTGTTCTTTTTTAATTTTTTTTCTCTTTCTTAATTTCACCCTCCTCCTTTGCTGCCCTTTGTTGTGAAAATATCAAGTCAGATCCTCAGCTGATAGAAGAGGCATTGGCTTTGGCAGGAGCTGCACTGACATAGACCACTTGCTTTATGCTGTGTGGATGTAGAAAGAGAATAAAGACCAGTTTCCCCAGAGTATTTTAAAAAACTCTCCACCCCAAAGGGAGGGAGCCCTGTGGTGGGGACCTTTCTGGATGAGGTGGGGGGCAGAACAGCCCTTGAGCTGGTCAGAACTGACCCTTAATGTCTTGTCTTGACTTGTTTTCATCTGCTGCCATGTGCTTTGCTTTCTTTCAGTGAGTGAGCAGGTATGGGTCCTGCTCTCAAACTCACAAAAAAATATATATTAATATATATATATATGTATCATTTGGGTTGGGTAATGGCTTATATATAAACTAAGCTTTTCAGTTTTGGCTTCGTCGCTATGTCTCAGTGCATATATGCTTTAAAAGTGCCCCCAAATATTAACCATTATTAGATAATCACAGCTATCACACATGGAGAATGTATTCATTTCCTTCCCCTTGCCCCAGGTGTGCAGTTTGACTCTAATAATGTTGGAATCATGAGGTTTTTAAAGCACAGTAATTTTTTTTTTATTTTTTTTTTCTGGTTGAATTCAATGGACATCACAGAGCTGAGAGAAGAAAATACAATCCATCTTCTGTGAAATGAACTCAGTCATCCTTCAGTTTATTGAGTGAGAGGGAATACAAAACAAATCCACAAATGTCAAAAGCAGTCTACAAGGGATCATTCCATTTCTTTTTCCATTTCTTTTCTTGATTAAAATGATTTTTAACTGATTCCTCTCTTAATTTAATATGACAAAATATAATTCACTGGAATATCCTCCTGAACCCCCCCTGCCAAAGTTTGTGCTTGACCAAATTTGCTGGAAATAGGGTGGTGATGGGGAGGGACTTTGCTGAATCATGCTTGTGCACTTCAATAATCTCTTGTCTATAACTGTGGAAATGTGACGAGAAAAATTCCGACCCCATTAAATTCAGTGGCGGATTCCTACTGATTGGAATGGGCTGGCAAAGCCCAGGGTGGGCTGATTTCTTCTGAGATGAAAAAAGCAGGTGTTTCAGGAAAGTTTTTCTGCTTATGAGCTTATGCTGTTGGCTGCAAATAGACCTTTGCAAGCGTTGAACTGGTAATTAGGGTCACTAAATTGGGGAAGGGTTTAGAGGGGAAGGGTGTGAGGAGAGACTGAAGTCACTTGGGTTGTTCAGCCTGGAGAAGAGGAGACTGAGAGGAGATCTCCTGGGGGTCTAGAACTTCCTCCCAAGGGGAAGAGGAGGGGCAGGCGCTGATCTCTTCTCTCTGGCCACCAACGAATGCCAGGAGCAGAGGAAATGGCAGGAAGATGTGGCAGGGGAGGGTGAGGTTGGCCATGAGGAAAAGGTTCTTGAGGCAGAGGGTGGTGGAGCACTGGAACAGGCTCCCCAGGGAGGTGCTGATGGCACCAAGCCTGACAAGATTCCAGCAGCATTTGGCCAAGGCCCTTGGGGACATGGTGTGAATGTTGGGATTGTCCTGTGCAGGGACAGGAGTTGGACTCCATCATCCTGGTGGGTCCCTTCCAGCTCACAACATGATTCTATGATTTTGTGTTGAAATTTGATCCCATAGATTATTCACAGTGGACCCCACTCTGCAATCCTGCACATTGAGTCCTTCCCATCTCAACACACCCCCTCTGCTGTTCTGGGGTCTTGCTGAAACTCCCTGTCCCATCCTCACCCTGTAAATAAGGTTGGTTGAACTGAAATGTGATTAATTTTGAGCTGAGCCAGAGCAGCTAGATGAGAACACGATGAGCAAGACCAGCAATCCATCCAGCTCATCGTGCCGACTCCGGCAGCGACGCTGTAGGAACAGGGAAGCGTATGAGTTGTTGCCCAGTCCTTCCCCAGTCACAAACCTTTGCAGTTAGATCACAGAGTGTCTTTTCTGGTTCCTGATTAAATAAAGATTTTTGTGAAGGAGGCCAGGAGTGTTTCCAGCATTCCACAAGGATGAGGAATGGATCTTCTCAGCAGTCACCTGGGGCTAGAAACTGTTCTTCCACTCTCACAAGAAACCCGTGAAAAGGTTTGTCCAGCGTCATCCAGGGAGACTGGGGCAGAACCAAGATTACAATCCAGATTAGCCAACTTAATTTTGTGCCTTCTCCACAGCAAAGTCCTAATTCCTTAAAAGCTTCTAAATGAGAGGAGAGCTGAGGTCTTTCTGTTTCCGAGCAGCTGCGGCTGTTCTTTGAACTCTAGTGCATAATAGAAATGAGTAATGGAATTGAGCGTATGATGGAAATGAAGATGGTGAAGGGCTATCTTTCTGAAGCAGTACAAGATTATTTAGGAAAAAGGTTTTTGGTTTTTTTCCTCTACTGAGGCCATTGTTGTTATATCAAATCTAATATCCTGAAGTGAAAAGAAAGGCTTAAAAAGTTGAAATAGAGGAGTAATGAATTAAGAGCCACCAGACATTGTTAGTTTAATATTACATTTTAAAGAGCTGGATTTAAGTGAGAGATAATTTAACTAAGACACCATTAGTAATTTTTCCACATTAATTTTAAAGCCAGATCTGAAACGGGAGTAAATTTGTGCATCTGCAGAGGATCTGAGCATCTGCATTCAGAGATGGAGCCGGCGAGACTCGGTTCTCCCTCTACCTGAGCCCCGGTAACGGCAGCGCCCGTTTCCCTCTCCCACACTCCACAGGATGCCATGGAATCCCTGGCAATTCCATGCAATCCCCAAAGCCAACATAGGCGGATAAATTAATGCTTAATTAAAAACTGACATAGGAAAGGAAATTAAATTAATGTCCTAATTAATGCTTCGGGTTTAGTCCAAATAGGAAACTTAATGATTCTCCTTTTCCCTTTTACAGCACTACACTTACCTCTGAGCAGTGATGAATTTCGGCTCATTTGGCCCCAATCCTGGAAAACATCCTCATTAAATAATGTGTTGAAGCCCACACTTTAATTCTATTCCTGCCATGCTTAATTACTGGGCTGGGTAGGCATGGGGTTAAGTATTTTATTAAATAAGGTGGAGCTATTAGGAAAATTTTGCGTCATGGTCCCCAATTTGCTAAACTGATTTGACTCTTTAAAAACTTTCCATCCTTTATTAGAATTAATTGCATTAGTCAGCATTGAAGTGTTTCTTTTATTACAGTAGTTTTAGTGGAGTTGGTATTTTTGTAAACGTCACTTTTTTGTGATCAAGAAGAATCGAAAGTCTCCGAGAGCAGCAAGTTTTCTGTGAAGGAAAATGAGAGCAGGAGAAATATTTGAAGGATTGAGACAGCAGGTTCACCCCTCCCAAGGTTCATTTCCTTTAACAAATCTTGGTTTCTTCCTGACAAAGCCTTCCACTTGACAGCATGTGAAATACAACACGGTGTCAAACTAAAAACGCTTAGATATTGAAGTTGCTCCACTGGCTGGAAAATGAGCTTCATGGAACAGCTTTTGGATCCAGGCTCTAACTTGGGAAGCAGCTGCAGTCCCCCAGCAGTTTGGAAAGGATGGAGTAGGTCGTAGGGTGGGAGGGAT
>NW_010326644.1:77776-106798 GCF_000700745.2 Antrostomus carolinensis | reverse complement strand
GGGGCCCTTTTCTCCTGCTGGAGAGCACAGGTAGTACAGCCGGGTTTGCTCACTTCTGCGGTGCCAGCGAGGCCCAGGTCATTTAAATAAACCGGCTACAGGACTGGCACCGCACTGAAATCATTTTAACCTGTTCAGCGCTGATGTTCGGCTGCCGTTGCGGGGCGGTGTGTCCCTGCTGTGCCTGAAACACGTCGCCGTGCAGGAAGCGTTGCTGATGGATGGGTACCTGGCGCTTTTACTGTCTGCAAAACTCATTTTCAAAACGATACTTGGAAACTGAGCCACAAAACTTCCTTTGGCATAGGGGCAGTGGCACAGCTGTCCCTGCCTGGCTCTTAGAAAAGGGAATCTACTTTGAGCGGCGACAGGGGAGTAGCAGCTGGAGCGTGCGAGCTTTGCTCAAGCATGCTGGCCTGCTGAAGCCCAGGAGGCTCGAGCTGCGAACGAGGGGTGCACAAGGGGTCCCCTTGGTGTGTGGAGTGGGAGCACCAGTCAGTGCTTCTCGCGATCGGTTACCTGGGCCAGGGAACAGGGACCAAACCATGGGGCCAAGCAGGCTGGAGGGCTACAGGGAGCGAACTGTGGGGCCAAGCAGGCTGGAGGGCTACAGGGAGCGAACTGTGGGGCCAGGCAGGCTGGTTGGAGGGCTATGGCACCATGGGAGTGAGTTGAGGGTGTCAGCAGTGGGCTGGGTGGGTGAGTCAGGGGCCACCCGGCAGAGGCTCAGGGAAGCCCACACACATCACGGCAGGCTGTGGAAAACGTCCTGGGTGTAGCATAGTTTTCATGGCACATGCCACAGGCCTGAAAACAGTGTTGAAGATGTTAGGTGTGATTAGCCTGGTGTACTTTAGAAGATTGTGTGTTTAACAGCTTGCATTTTGGAGGTGTTTGCATCTAGACTAACAGTCTGTTCTTCACTGCAGCTTCATTTAAAAAGTGATCTCCTGAAAACAGCTTTATGGGACAAACAGTGCCAGATAATTTTATTACAAAATAACTTTATTTTAATGTCTTAGTCATACCTTAACATACCACAGCATACCATACCGTCAGATATATCACAGTTTTTAGTCTCATAGCATGGCATTGTCTCCTTCCTAGCACTTGTGGTTATCAGCTCTTAGCTGAAGTGTCAGAACTGCTGCTCATATCTTAAAAGCTGGAAATAAAATACTGCCCACCAGAAAGACAGCTCTTGTTGCAAAACACTCTTTTAGTTTTCATTTACTGGGTAGAGCAAGTGCTGTTTGTGAAAAGAGTCCTTTTTACCCATAGATCGCCTCTGGGGAAATCCCTTAGTCATGAA
This sequence comes from Antrostomus carolinensis, assembly GCF_000700745.2. NCBI lineage: Eukaryota > Metazoa > Chordata > Aves > Caprimulgiformes > Caprimulgidae > Antrostomus > Antrostomus carolinensis. The sequence continues at coordinate 105,486 of NW_010326644.1, read as the reverse complement.
TTAGGTGAGTAGCAGAGTATTTCAAAAACAGCATGAGGTATTTAGAAATGGAGTAGAGGTAATAAAGTCTTAAGTTAGAGAAATGGAGAGTATAAAAGGGTTCAATCATTCATTTGTTGGTTGCAGGATATTAAATGTACTTGTCTTCAGCTCTTCTCTGTCCAGACTCATAAATGGCAGGCACATTTTATATTAGAGTTTATTGTATGTTAATGCTACCACTTACTGGCTTTACTTAATTATTGAAACTTTTGCCTTCACATATGGGGTCTATAACCATATTCTCAAACAAGGTTATTATTGGTTAACTTTTTGTATTTATGCACAGTCTGTTTTATTTGGCAACAATATAACTATCTACTTTATCAAACATACAAAAATGCTAATTTTTTTCAGAATGTACAACATGAGTTAAAGGTTTTGAACATACGCTTGTGTAATGGACACAGCCTGTAGTTCTCTTTATTGTCCCAAACATTGTATTTTAATTTGAAACCTTCATTGGTTGGAAGTTTGCCAAATGTGTAATTCACCACTGATCTAACAGTAAGAGCAGGTCTAAACATGCACAGTAATACAGAGGTTGCCAGCCCTTTGCTTGTATCTGTGGATACCAAAAACAGCAGAACCAGTTCAGAATACTAGAACAACAGAATGCAGAACAAAATCTTGTTGTGCAAGTTTTAAAACTTTTATCTGTGTAACCTTTGTAAGGATTGTAGTGGGGTTTTTTTATGCTTTGTAATTAAGTAGCTCAAGCCCTCACGTTCCACTCTGTGTCTTGCTGTGTTTCCTTCTGCAGTATATATAGTAGTGATGATGATGAAGAAGATGTTGAGATGTATGATCACGATTATGATGGTCTACTTCCTAAGACTGGAAAACGTCACTTAGGAAAAACTAGGTGGACCCGCGAAGAGGTAAATCCAAGTTCATTCATCTCCTGCATGTAAAAAGACGGAGAGCATGGATCACATTCTTCTCTGAGTTGCTTATTTGCAAACTCACTTCAGACAGTCCCATGTATATGAACGAGGACAAAGTTTTTAACTCTTTAGCAGTGTTTTATTTAACTTTGGTCATTCTTATCTTTTAAATAAAATGTATACACACCTTTTTTTTTTTTTTTATGTCCACCAAGGTCTACATTACAGGTATGTGAGTCTGTGTGTAATCCCTGTTGGCGAAACAGATTAAGAGTCACCTGCAGCAATGCTTGATTGTTACTGCTGTCTCTTTTTGTTTGAAAGTGGTTGCTATGTAAGAGCTGACGTGTGTTCAGTGTCCCACAGTAGCAAAAAACTGTGGCAGAAACTGCTGCAGTCCTTCTGTGCCATTTGAAATTTGCACATTAATTGCAGCATTATGATTCTGAGTGGAAATAAATTAAAAGCTGGAAGAAAGAAATCCAGCCGTGCCAAAACTGAGCATTCAAGATGTATTTTGCTTTTGAAGGTCAGAACACGTTTCGGCCACTCTAACCTTATGCTGACTTTCTGAGTAAATTGTGGTATCAAACTTCTTTGCCAGGTGGATATCCTGTGGCCATTTAACTGGTTTCAGTTTATTGTGAAATACATTAATACTGTTCTTAAGTTATGTTTTTGCTTTCTCCTCTCTAACAATGTATATTGATATATAAACAGTGGCAGGTCACCCCTTGCAAGCATTTTAAAATTCTTTTTTAAATCATAGTCTGCTCTTACAGAGGTGGATGTGGTTGTGTTGTGGCCTGGGAGAAAGGGATGGCCGTGGAGCCCAGCGGCCACTTTGTTGTCAGATGAACTGGGAGCATTCTGGGAGGTGCCAATCGGGGAAGGGAAGGTTGCTGCCCAGCTCTTTATCTCTTGGGGCAGTTCTTGCTTGTGTTACACTACCTTTCCCAGTGCATGAGATTGGTTTCTTTTGTCCATAGGGTCTATATTTTTGACCTTATCATTAAAAATACTGGACCAAATTTCTTGCAAGAATACGAAACTCCCTCACAGTCATCAGGAACAAAAAGGAGCCATTAGTTTTATTGTGCATTCATTGTACACAGATAGGCAATGAGCAAATGACTGGAACTCCCATTATTTGCAAGACATAGAAAGCTTAAGGTTGTGATTTTCAGAGGTCCCCAAACAGCTGGGTACCTGAGTGTTACTGAGTGTCATTGTTATTCTGATGCCTGGCATCTAAACATCAATTCCCTCCTGTAAATCCAGTACAAGAGTAACAGTTACATTGATCTGAGCAGTAAAATGGGAATGTATAATGCAAGTCAAAGAACAACCCAGAAAAGTCGGTCTTTCTTCTGCAGCACAGTAAAGAACCCACCAAAATCCACAGGAGCAGGAAAATCTCAATGTGTAGGCAATTAAAAATATGAGAAGACTACAGACCGCCGTCGACTACTCTCAGGAAACAGAAATAGATGTATAAAATCTAGAAAGAGGGGTTTTTTAAAAAAAAAAAATGTATTTCATTTGCATTGTAAGAGATTGTGCTATTAATTATATCTGTTTTTTTAATGACTTAGGATGAGAAACTCAAGAAGCTTGTGGAGCAGAATGGCACAGAAGACTGGAAAGTCATTGCCAATTTCCTTCCTGTAAGTGGATATTGGTTTCTGTTTCCAGTTCTAGTGACAAGTCTTTATCAGAGGTTTCCAAGTGAGGGAAAGGGGAGTGGTTGCTTTATAGTTACATTTTTGCGGGAGATATAAAACCTCGACAGATGGAGATCTCAGAAATTTAGTTAGAATATTGTGGAAACCCTTACCTTTAATTTTCCCTTCACTTCTCAGAAAGGGTTGGAAAAAATCAGACAAGCAAAAATGGGGGGTGGCAGGGTGTTGCATGGTGGATGGTTGGTCACTATGACACTGAAACAACATATCTCAGCACAGAGAAAAAAATAGCTTTGATAAATTGTAAGTATGGTTTACAAGATAATTGCCCAGTGAATACTTTGTCTGTTGTAGAAATACTGTATGTGAAAGCATGTCAGCTATTGTGCAATGGTGAAGATTCAGTTTGTGTAGATTTAGTGATACAGTCCTCACTGCAGAAATGATGGAAATCTTACCTAGCTCAGTGAGCAATCTGATAGCTGGGCACCTTCTCAGACCTACTCTATGACTGTGCCTTTTTCAGTAGTCATAGTTGGCAGTGAAATAAGTCAGGAACAAGTGTACCTAGATAAGCGCATTACCACTCTCCATTCATCTTGTCTAAGAGTTACCTACTTTACATATTTTACATTTCACTAGAACCGCACAGATGTTCAGTGCCAGCACCGATGGCAGAAGGTACTAAACCCAGAACTTATTAAAGGTCCATGGACTAAAGAGGAGGATCAAAGGGTAACCAGTTTTCTTTTCTGTCTGATTAATGCCTCACTAGTGGATTTCATGTGTTGTGGCAAAACTCCCAGAGACTTCGGTGATCTCAACACTAATATGGCCAGAGGAAGTCTGATCCTGTCAGTCTCAATGCCTAGTGTTTGTGTAGTGCTTTCTAACTTTTCTATGCAAATTAATTAATGTTGCTTTACAGCACTGTAATGTAGAATGGCCTTAAGTCTAGAAATGCCTTAACTATTACCAGGTTTTTCCTTTTGTGTACAAGCATAAATGGGAAATGGGGAACCTTAATTGTGTGTTAGTTTTACCATGGCAATTTTGAGAAATGTTGTTGAAAATATTGCTCCACCACAGAAAAATTTCATTGGTTCATTATGCATCATTAAATACAGGCAGTTTTTATGTCCTTCTTTGAAGGTAATAGAACTCGTGCAGAAATACGGTCCAAAGCGCTGGTCTGTCATTGCTAAGCATTTGAAGGGAAGGATTGGAAAACAGTGCAGGGAGAGGTGGCACAACCATTTGAATCCAGAAGTGAAGAAAACCTCCTGGACAGAAGAGGAAGATAGAATTATTTACCAGGCACACAAGAGGCTGGGAAACAGATGGGCAGAAATTGCAAAGTTGCTGCCTGGACGGTAATGACATATACCTTTAGCTCTTAAACAGGAAAAAAGGAAAAAGCTGCAGGTCTGAGCAGTCTGTTTCAGTTGCCTCAGGCTGCGCTTTATAAATCAAAAAATTTTGGAATCAAAACCTGTAAAGCCAGTGACATCGATGTGCGTTTTTCTCAACGGGGAACTGTGCTGTTTGGTCAGGACATGGAACAGTATGCTATTTTTACATGCTTTTAATGTTTGTCATAGGTAAAAAAACCCAGTAACTAGAGCAAGACCATAGCAGTTTCCTAAATGTCTGTGCAATCTTATTTGTTCTTGCAGTAGCTGTCAAAATTCAAATTGATTTAACAGTGAAGGATCAGGTTCTGCAAGTGGAACTTAATTTATTCAGCTAAGGGTATACCCTCAACATGAAATCCAGTCTGTTCATTCAAAATGATTTAAGAGAAGGCTGTTTCAACATCTGCAATTGTTCCTGAATCATCTAGATGATTTTGACCTGTTAAAAATCAATGTATAAAAGAGGAGAAACTGACTTTCTCCAACTCTGATCCTGGTAATACCTGTCTCATTGAAAGCTTATGCGCAGCTCACATATAATTTGAGAGATTCAGTCTCTTATTCACTCTGTAGTAAAAGTGACTCAACATAAAGTGTAGTCAAGCAAATCACGTAAGCAAGGGAGAAGTTTCCCTTCCAATTTTTATTCCTGTTGTTTGGTGAAACATCTTCAAGATCTAAATATAATGCCTAAGATCATGATAGCCTTTTAAACAGGCATTGCCTAGGCTGCTTTCACCTTCTAGAAGAAAACCAGAAAGGAATTACCCCTTGGAAAGTATTTTTGTAGCTTACAGACATCACAGGTACCACTTGCAACGATGCCATGTGGTGGTGATGTTTTTCAAGTAGAGCTGTTTCTAAGTGTACTCTTAAAATCTCACAGACACGATAAGTTTGCTTTTTCTGACTCATATGTGTGAGAATTTGAATCTCAGTTTTTCTGCAGCTAAGAAAAATCCCAACAGCTTTGTTTACTGAATTTGTGTGCGTAGCATGATGTTGTCATTGTCTAGGTGGCCAGTTGGAAAGTTGCTTGGAAGTTAGTCTTTTCACAGCTGTTCTCCATAGTCTTTCTTTCCAGCAATGAGATACAACAAAACTTCGCTGTAATATTAAGACTTGGGAAGGTGATGTTGGCAGTCCTTTAAGGTAGCCTCACAGGGGTGTTAGTCTTTGCTGCCACCTCACCTCATGGGAATGAGGCGAAGCTGAAGTCATTAATTTCTTATAGTTTGAGGACCTAAGGTTTAGAGATTGCTTTAAAAAGTCTGTAAACAACTGTAGCTCATTTGTCTTTTCCCCTACCTTTTATACTGAGCATCTTTTCTGAGAAGTTGAGAGTAGCATTTGTAAAGGTGGGGGCAGGAGGAAGGTCAGAGAACAGCTTAAGGTTTAAACAGAAATGCCAGCAGCGGTTTCCTACCTATTAATCTGTCTGAACTGGAAATGCCCATTTTTAAAATGCCTCAAACGTATGTGTTTCTGTTGCAGAACTGATAATGCTATCAAGAACCACTGGAATTCCACCATGCGTCGAAAGGTCGAGCAGGAGGGCTACCTGCAGGAGTCCTCCAAAGCCTGCCACTCCTCAGCAGCCGCTGGCTTTCAGAAGAGCAACCACTTGATGGCCTTTCCTCACAACCCACCTTCTTCTGCACAGCTGCCAGTAGCTGGCCAGCCACCGCTGAACAGTGACTACCAGTACTACCACATCTCTGAGCCACAAAATGTAAGCACCTGAAAATCTGGAGGGGGATTTGTTTTGTTTTGCTTTGTTGAATAGGTGGGTGCAATTTAGCCATACCTGTTTTCAGGAAGCATGAAGGGTTTTTTCCCAGTCTTGGTGGACCTGTATGTGTTTGATGTCAGGCAAGGACTTCTTTGACTTTGACTTCATTCAGTGATGAAAATACCTACATTTCAAATTGGTTGCCAGCATTCAGGTGGTGGAATTGGGTTTAGCATTTTTAAACATCCTGTAAGCAGTGAAAGTGTTTCCAGTACTGTCTTACAGTGCTGAATATTAAATTTCTTGAAAAACAGTTGAATATGGTTAATTCTGTGTTCTATGTCAAAATCTCCCACGTTCCCTTCAGCAATACTCTGTTTGTGGGTTGCCTGTTGGAACCAAGTAAACAAGTATTGTTTTTAATCTGATTCCTTTTCTATTAATGATTAATAATGAAACAGGCTGCTGCTTCAGACTGTTACATTGTAGAGTTTTAGATGATAATAAATTGCATCTTTTGCATTTTCACTTCAATTTAGAAAAATCTTACAAATGCCTCAATAAATTATTCATCTTTTCTCATTCAGGAAGGGTAGATTTTTCATATTTGAATTTTCTTTCTTCCTCTGTAATGCTCATTGTCATATTCCTAAAAAACCTGTTTACTTTTCTCATAAACATTGTTGAGTTTTTTGCTATTTTATCTCTGTAGATTATAAATAGCAAGTACCTAAAACCAAAGTATGTTTAACACAAATTCACAATGCAGGCAGACAATATGACAGAAATAATAACTTTTAGTGTCTTTTGCTTTTTGGCCTAGGTCCCTGGTCAGATCCCATATCCAGTAGCACTGCATGTAAATATTGTCAATGTTCCTCAGCCAGCTGCTGCAGCTATTCAGGTAGATAACTTGAACCTCATTTTAAGAATCATTTTTTTTTAAACATTTGATAAGTCAAAATGCAGATATCACACATGAAGGAAACATTTTAATGTAATAAGTGTGGTGAAGAGAGAAAATGGGGAAGGTGGGGGAGTTCTAACATGGCTGATAATTGCTTCTTCTGAAGCGGATTTAAAACACAGTAGTTGACATCTGCTGAGATAGTTTTCACTTTCTCCATTTCAAATGTCTATACTGAAATTCAGCAGGGACTTTGGTAGTGGAAAACACAACTGACATTTGTTTCATCTTTTAGTCTAATTTGGCTATGATAACCACAGGACGGCAAGCCATAAGCATTTTAGTTGCTACATCCTATCAGACCTTTATCTTTTCTTTTCCCTTAACTCTTAATTTCAGAGACACTATAATGATGAAGACCCTGAGAAAGAAAAACGAATAAAGGAATTAGAGTTGCTACTAATGTCGACTGAGAATGAACTGAAAGGGCAGCAGGCATTACCAGTAAGATTGTCACTGTGTGCTTGGATGGAGGGATAGCAGCATTACCCCAGTGCTTGTCTTTTTAACTTTTTACTCCCCCTCTGCCTTTGATACTAATCAAGGCTCTATATTTCCATTTTAAGAGGATGAAACATGGCACATGTATAAGCTGTATTTGCTTCATAAATTATTTTATTGGAAAAAGAAAAAAAGCAAACAATTTGCAGGTATTTTACTTTGCAAAGTGGGAACAGGGCTGGGCTCTGTAACATGATGTAATATATTGGAAACACAATGATTGTACGAAAAATCCCACAGATCTTAAATCAATAGGATCTGCATTTCTGAAAGTGTGCAATGGTTCATGTGTTGAAAATGTAGTGCCCGTACATTAGATTTTTCTTTTCTGTTGTATTCTTTCCTTCAGCTGTGTTTTATACACTTTGTAAGCTTCAGACTTGGTGCATGTTTGACAGTTTGTTTTAGTTCTCCGAATAATGTTAGATTCTTCATAACTGCATGTGTGGAGCAAATGCTGGCTATTACTGAATTCTCACACGTTGTTGTATATGCCATTGGATGTTAATGTGTGAAAACCCTTCTGTAATTCCTTAACACCATCACCAAAACCAAGAGTCCCCAAATCGTTTTTGAAGATAGGTGATAGCCAGCAGATTCTTTTTTTTTGGGTAATATTTAAATTAATAGTGAAACAACTGCATGCATGATACGTTAGTTTGGCCACTTTTTAACTTTAGTAGATGTTTTGCAATTTCTTCTGTTGCATGATCACACTGGAAAGAAACTTCTGTTAATTTGTTCTTCTGCTTTCCTAACCACGTTGATTTGACAGCCTCTTCACTGCATTGGTGTAAGCTGTAGCATTAGACAGGGACAGAAGAAGAAAAGGAGATAAGCAAACAAAAGCAACTCTAAGTCTTAAACCCTTTAGCCTTCTACAGTGCTGAGTGCTCAGTAGGGAAATCCTGCCATTTCTTGCTTCTCACAGAAAATGACTCGCAGACACTTTTTGAGCTTTTGGAGTAACGCAGTATGAATTGATTATGTGTTAGTAATGATATACACCCATAATCCTGGAAGTAAATTATGAGGTAACTGTGGGATAACAAATACAATGCCAATATTACTTAAAACGAGATCTTGCACTGATGAAAGGAAACATCTTGAGAATTGTTTCATGGGCATAAGCTTTTAGATGATGATGCAACTACTTTTATCTTTCCTCCAGTGGCATCTGACACCTTGTGCAATTTCATTGCTAAGTTCCTTCTGTCTTTCCCCCCTCCCCGCTCTCTTTTCTTTTTTTTTCCTTCTTCCTTTAGACACAGAACCACACATCAAACTACCCCGGCTGGCACAGCTCCACAATTGCTGACAGTACCAAGACCAGTGGTGACAATGCACCTGTTTCCTGTTTGGGGGAACATCACCACTGTACTCCATCTCCACCTGTGGATCACGGTTGCTTACCTGAGGAAAGTGCATCCCCTGCACGGTGCATGATTGTTCACCAGAGCAACATCCTGGATAATGTTAAGAATCTCTTAGAATTTGCAGAAACACTCCAGTTAATAGATTCCGTAAGTAGACTTACTGCCTCAGGTGGATTTGTGCGTGGTCAAGGAGTAAGGGGAGAGGAACTGGGACAGTCCTAAATGTGTTTCTTTTTTTTTTTCTGAATAACTTCTAATTGCTACAAGATCTGAAGCTTAGCTCCGGACATAACAAAATGTGGCTGCTCATAAATGAAGCCCTCAAGTGGGGATGTGTATGTTTTTTGTGGGTGTCTCCCTTTCCTACTATATCTTGGTACGGGAGCATGATTTTTATCAAACTGCACAATAGGAGCTTGAAACAATCTCTTGATATGAAGTATCCTTAAAATAAAATCAGAGACACTGTGAAGGATTTTAAACAATGAGATTATACTTTTATATCTTTGAAGTGACACAGGTTTCTGTGTGACTGCTCATGTATCTGCATTGTTTTCTAAAAGTTTTTGTTGTAGCTTCCATAGTGGCTTCTCAAAGGAATGAGGATATGTGAAGAACTGGAAGCATGCATTTTAAATGCCAAGCAGCTGACTGACATTGACATGGGCCTTTTCTCATTGTGGTCTCTGGGCTACTATGTGTAACAGAAGTGGCATGTTGAAATACATTTTCTGGCGGCACCCTCCTTTAGCAAAGGTTTCTGCTTCGTGCAGTGTCACGTCCCATTCAGCATGTCCAGAGCAGGCGTGCAGGTCAGGAGGAGATCAGTCTTGGTTTAGAGCCCAAGGCACAAATTTTTGGGTAGTGAAAGACACTGTCTTCATATCAGGCAGAAAACCCTGGGCAAGTAGATAGTAACGACATCATTTGACTCATTGTTCCTTTAGGGACTTGGTTGCCAGCAACACTACTAGGACGTTAGACAGTTTGATATGATCAAGGTATATCCTGAAAGCACAAATAATTGTTCACAGTGTTACTACTCAAATAAACAGAGCCAAGCTGAATTGAACTGGAAAAGACTTTGTTGTTGTTGTTGGTTATGGTCATATCCTAGCGCTGTATTTTCATGAGGTGGCACTATACACTGTCTTATAGCTCCATGCCTCCCACATTGTTTCAGGATCCTTCATCATGGGGTGATCTCAGCAGTTTTGAATTCTTTGAAGACACAGACACTTCGGCTAGCAAAGCTCCCTCAGGCAAAGTTGTGCAGCTTCAGCAAAGAGTGGTCAGTGCTTTTAGACCTCAAGGACACCCCACCACAAACTTGAGCAAAGTTGTGTCGAGTCAGGGCTGTCCTGGCTCATCAAAGTCCTTATCTGCCTCACAGGGCAGCGCAGCTCCGTGGGTCCTTCTTCGCAAAAGGAGAGGGCACTCCAGCCCCTTAGCCAGTGACCACAGTAGCACCTTGGTCCTAGCTGACGTCAGCAGCTCAACTCCTCCTAAGCGCTCCCCTGTCAAAAGCCTGCCCTTCTCTCCCTCGCAGGTAGATCAAGACTTCTGCACAGATGTTACTAATTCTCAAAAGTCACCCCAGCCTTAACAATTTAGAAACTAATCCTTTGGAACAAATGACTAATTACCGTTGCGCTTGTTGATTTCACGCCATGTTTGAATCTTCTCACTGCTCTTAGTCTTCACCACTGAGTTTAGATCACCAGCAAGCTAACTGTTGATTCTCTTATTTTGAATTCATCTGTGGGACTTGGTTTTTGCTGGTTTTTGTTTGTTTGTTTTTAAGTTGGATCATTTTTATACAGGAATACGATTGCTTGCTTTGCTCTTGCTGCTAACTCCTTCAACTACTAGAGTTTAACATTTCTGATCATTTGTAATACTTTCCATCTCTGTCCACTTACAGTATGATTCATTGACCTAGAAAACCCCAAACTGCATTTAAATAGCATTCAGGTTGTGAGACAAACTGACAACAACCAGAAAATTCAAATCACGGCTCGCCATCCTCAACCCAGGCTACGTGGGGTGGAGCAGAAGAGGAAAAAGGAGAAAAATGGCCTGTTAAAATGGCCTGGCCTGCACTTCCAAATTCCTGTTGGTGGTTGCTTTGTTTCACAGCTGTGGCACTATTTAAAAGTGTTTTGGTTTTTTTGTTTGTCTGTTTGTGTTGGTTCTGCCTTGTTTTGGCTTTAGTCCTTGAAGTCAGAGAAACACTATTTCATGAAGGATAGAAAAAGATTGCATGTAATGACCTCCCACTGTATCTCTCATTACCTATTAGGCATTTTAATCATATATCATTTCTCCAGTGAAATCTGTATTTTCTTACATGCCATATTTTTATAAAGTGTATTTTAATCCGATGTAAGTTGAGAGTAGAAGGTGATGTGGTGAATTGTTGCCAGAATACAGGATACCACTACACTCACAGATTTGTAGACACTAGAAATGGAAACAATATTTTAGGTTACTAGGTAGAACTCATGAAAAAGCAATTTTCTCCAAACTAATAATGCCACCTCTTTTTCAGTCAGCTTTTTCCATTCCAAAACACTCCACACACCCATCACAGGTGGCAGTTTTCATTTTATGTTGTGAAAACAGAGCACTTTGTTTTGAGAGGGATGATAGTAAATTTATTTTCCTGTCATAAACATTTTATTTACTTAAAAGCACCTAGATTGTCTATATAAATCTTTGTGGAATTTAGCCCCGTTTCCTGTGGGTTTATTCCTGAAACATCCCTTACTCATTTTCACCCAGTTCTTACTTGGGCACACTGCTTTTAATATTGATTAAAATTTATGTGCAGAAAATCCAAATCAGGCTTTTAAGATGTGGCTTTTAAAGTGATTCAGAGTGTTTCTCATTGGAATGGAGTGGCATTTTCTTTATAACTTCTCTCTCTAGAAATGCTCATTTTGGTTTCCTGAGTGCTCCAGCCGAACTGTTGTGTATTGTTTTGACATGTAGTCAGGTACCCCATATCCACCCACTCACATCACAGGGTCAGGAGAATCAATTATGTCAATCAGAAGCAAATAATTTCTTTTTCTTTTGTTCAATAATGTCAACTTAAGAAGTCAACACTGTAATCTGGATGTTCCTGTTGATTTTTTCTTTCCCTACCTGCAGTTCTTAAACACCTCATCCAGTCATGAAAACCTGAACCTGGACAACCCTGCACTAACTTCAACGCCTGTGTGTGGCCATAAGATGGCTGTTACCACACCGTTCCACAGGGACCAGACTTTTAAAGCTCAGAAGGAAAATCATGTGTGAGTCTGTTATCATGTTGTCTTGTAAGATTCGTGGGGGTTCATTTCTTCAGGTTTGCATGCAACCAAAGTGCTGGGTCACTGTGTGCATCCTGCAGAGTTGTTTGCTAACACATTCAGATTTTTCTTAGTTTGGAGTAAAACTTCCACTTTCTAACCATGGAGGTAGGTTATTAATATAGAACAACCATGCATACAGAGTCACCAGTTTTTTAAATAAAGCCATTCCACCTTATCACAGTTAAATAGATGTTCTGGCAGAAAAGCAAAATGGATTACAGTGTTGCATGAGAATATTTGTCCGAGTCTTACAGCAGCTACCGCCTGTATGCACTCATTTTTGTAAAGAGGTAATATTTCCAAGCATGTTCCTTTAAAGTTTTTCTCCCTCTTTTTAAAGTTTCAGAACTCCAGCAATCAAGAGGTCGATATTAGAGAGCTCTCCAAGAACACCCACTCCATTCAAAAACGCACTTGCAGCTCAGGAAATCAAATATGGTCCTTTGAAGATGCTGGTAAGAAGGAAACAATGATAAAAGTTGCTTTGATATTAGTGCAGAGGGATGTTCTGGGACTTGGATATAACGTTTCTTCCTTTCAGCCTCAAACTCCGACTCATCTTGTAGAAGATCTGCAGGACGTTATCAAGCAGGAGTCGGAGGAATCTGCAATAGTGGCTGGGCTACATGAAAGTGGACCCCCTTTGCTGAAGAAAATCAAACAAGAGGTAAATCTCAAACTTACTTGAGGCAATTTATTTCAGCGCTCTTTGCTGAGAAACTTACACCAATACCTTTTCTGTTAAATAGCTGTGCCTGTTTTTCTTTCATGTGAGCCCCACGATCTTAGCATCGGTTCTATATAGTATACTAGGCATGCCTAATTCATCTCCCATTGATTTCCATAGAAGTTTTTCTGCTGTTTTCAGCAGGGGTTTGCTTGGGCTGTTCTAATGCAGTTTTCGTTTGAAACTTAAAAAGAAAAAAAAAAATAGGCAGGAATTTGGATTGAATCTTTCTAATATTGGTGAAAACTATAGAAGAACCCCATGGGGACCAAGCTCCATGGAGTGACTTAGAAACCTGAACATTTGAGGACATTGCATTATATTACTTTGTCACTAAAGTTCTAAAAATACGTATATTCTCAGTCCTTTCTAAGGGATTAAACTCCTGAATACTGACAGAGTGCTGAGTGCAAGCATTCAAAGTTTTATTAGGTGGGGATTTTTTTGAGAACCTTTGACTTTTTTCTTCTGCAAAGAGCAAGGGTGCTGTAAAAGACAGTACTGTAAGTATGTATCGTGCACAGCTGTGAAAAATATTTATTCAATTTATTAAGCAACTGACAGATAAACCTCCTTCTGATCAGTTAGGTACTACTTTTTATCATGATGCCTTTCCTGCTTTCAGGTGGAGTCTCCAACAGATAAAGCTGGAAATTTTTTCTGCTCGAATCACTGGGAAGAAGAAAATCTGAACACTCAGCTCTTTACACATGGATCTACCATGGAAGATGTGCCAGTAAGTGCAAGTTTTCACACCACCAAATGATTTTGCTGTTTTACATCCCTGTTCAGTTCTTAAATGCAAGAGAGAAAATATTTTGTCTGACCTTCCTCACAAGTAGGCATTATTCATTATTTCCGTATCATTTTCCTGTATTAAGCCTAAGAGGCAAAATCCCACTCTTAATTAGATCACTGTGTTGCCTATAGATGGTGACAGAAATTGCAGTCATTGTGCAGCCCACAGTCTTTGTAATGAGCCTGCACTTGGAGGATGCCTGCACCTGTGTATAGAAATGACTAGGTCATGGAGTTAAAACTGGTAAAAGAAAGAGAGAGTCTGTTTTTTTTTGTGCAAAGGAGACCTTGCATGAGCATGGTTCCCTTTGCTTCAATGTGACTATTCAATAATATTGTTATTCTTGCACTTGGGGGTTTCACTTGATGAAAAACCTTTGCACGTGACAATGCTCCTGCAAAGCCAAGTCCCAGGGACCCCAGACTGAGGTCTGCTCCCAGGCTAAGTGCTCCATCTGTGAGCCTGCCCAGTGGTGGACCCTCTGCAGTCAGGTTGAGTTTGCTTTTACTATGTTTGACTTCAGCTTGTTCTCTTGAGTTACTGAAAACTTTTTTTTCTTTTCCTGTTTAGAATCTTCTTACCAGCTCCATTTTAAAGATGCCTGTGTCTGAAGAGGATGGTAGTTTTCACAAAACATTTGGAGTACCTAGGAACAGGCCACTAGCTAGTCCTCTGCAGGTAACTATTATTTGATAAAATACCTTTTGTATATAAAAATACATATATATATTGCTTTCTCACAGACTGATTTTAAGTTTTGAGTATGAAAGAAGAATGAAATGTTCAGGTGAACATGGCTGAAGGATCTCACTTTGCCTGTGGAGCATGAGGACGCAGAGGCTACAGCTGCGCCAGGAAGCTAAACAGGGCAAAGCCCTGTGCATGGGGCATTGTAACTCAGCTGGCTCCAGTGTTAAACTGGTAGGATTGGGAATTAACAGGGGCCAGAGGCTTTTTCGCATAGACTTCTTGTAGGTGGCTCTGCTCTTCTGGAGAGCAGGAGAGTTGAGTGGTGTGGTGGTGGCCAGAACTTGTCACTAGCCTTGGGGCAAGAGCAGAGACTCTGGCACTGCCCAGCTGGCCGGCACAGATGCGGCCAGCATTGCCTGCCCAACCAAGCACCAGGATGACCTTTCCCTGAGCGCAGGCTGAGGCTGCACCAGAAATGCAGTTGTAAACGGTGATCTGAAGGGGCATCATAACCTTTACAGCCAGTTTTATATCTTGGGATCTCTGAACTGAATTAAATGTGCGATTGTTTTTATGTAAGCCAGGTGTGAGGCTGAGGTTTATGTATTTATGCTTTTTCCAAGTGTTAACAAACATAAACCTTTGCTATACTTTAAAATATAGCTGTTAGGTAGGGCCTCATCCAGAGCCCACCGAAAGTCATTAGCAGCCTCTTTGTCAACTCGTGTGGACTTCAGATTAGGCCCACAGCAAGTCATTCAGAGAACAAAACACAGTCTAGATATTGATTAACTATCCTTCCACCACAGCCCATATTTTTGAGGTAGATGAATAAGTGATTTTATATCCCTTCACCACACAGGCAAATTGAGAGAAAGTGTCTCATTCCTCAGGGTGAGTCACTGCCAGAAAGGAAATTATAACTCCATAGTTCCTGACTTTGAGACAGGTAGTCCACGTGGCTAATCTTTTCTTTCCTCCTTCTTTCCAGAATTTACATTAGAGATTATTTACAGTAAAAGGAATGAACAAAACCTGGTTTTGATTAAGCATTTCTAGCTGGGCATTATAAAGTGAGGTATTAAAATCTCACACATGTCCCTTTTTGGCACAGTTTGCTGTGGAGTAGGTTTGTATTTTGCACTGCAGAATCATTTGATGAAAAGCAGCTTTGGAGACCAGGAACTGTGTCTCCCCTCTGCATGGGGGAGTCCATAAGGACCAAAGACTCACACTCCCTATTGCTTATTTGCTCTCTTCTCATGAACATTGTTTCATAGAAGCATAGAATTTCTTAGCTGCACTGTGGTAAATGGTTAAGAGGAGGGTTTGAAGATCCGCTACCCCTGGGTTAGGGCAGTTATTTAGGAGCTGAATTGAGACCATCTCATGGCGAAGGAGCCCAGGGCTCCCGCTGGCGCATGGGAGGAGGCTGCTGGTCCCCACTGGTTCAGCCCTGCTACCTTACCAGCGCGCCAATGCCTGGCCATGTGCCCCGGCTGAACTCCAGGCTCCTCTGTAGGTTTAGGGCAAAATTTTCAGGTAGCTAAACAAAGTCTGTTGTGGGTTGTCTTGTTAGTTCTAGTTGCCTGCACTCTGCCTGTAATAAAAATAAAGCATCTGACATGCCTGTAAAATAGAATCTTTTGATCTTTGACGTAACAAGTGTTGTGTTTCCTGCTATCTAAAAATAATTTCTTTACAGGCTGCTGTAAATGAAAGGGTTTGTTTAACCTTCTCTCCTCACTCATGCTGATTTTGTTCAGGAAGTTTACACCAGTCAATCTATGGGCCATTCTGGATCCCATTCTTTAGCCCTCGCTCAGGAAAAGCCTTTAATTTTGCATGTTAAAAGTCAGGTATTATTGTTTGGATAAAAATGACTTTTCCTTAAGTAGAAACTAAGTTACAAAAGACTTCCCAACTCATCTCAGTGTTTAAAATATGTTGAATCAAAAGAAAAAGCAGTTCTAAAAAACCCCAAAATCAATACTTAGCGTGCAGCTTCTTGGTATGACTATGAAGGTAAAATTACTCTCTCTGCCAATGAAGAAACATGGAATGTTTCCAGCTGAACTGAAATCCTTAATGAAGAATGAGGCTAGAGGTTTCTGTGATGATGGCATAGGCAGCTTTTTCAGAATGAAATACAAACTTTTTATAACAATGTGGTTTCATCTGCTGATCACTGCACTGTCTGAATTGGACTTTGTGTCATGGTTAAAAGGGAGAATCTGCTTCATCCCTAGTAAGTCTTGCTTGGCCTCACGTCAGCAGGGAGTTTGGCCCCGTACAGCTCAGAAAGGACTTGCGGTTTGGCTCTCTTTCATGCCAGAAACTGCTGCTGCTCTGCCCTAATGCTTCTCCCTCTCCATCCCAGCAGAGCCAACTGTCTGCGATGAGGACACAGTGTGCCTATAGAGTGCAAAGCCATTGGAAATGTTAGAGTTTGCACTTGTTTTTGACTGGTAGCATTTTGTACATGATCAGTATTTAGCATGTTCTTATTCTGTGCTTTCTACGTTATAATTTGGTGTATTGCCCGCATGCATGTATGTACTCTTGGATGCAAACACAAACACTGGACTAAATCCATTGATTGCACGCAGGTAGACATGAAACACCAGGCAATGCATCTGGGTGAAATTTAATTGTGTTCTGCGTGTGTTTACATTGTTGCTGTTAATATTTTGGGCCTGATCCAACTGTTCTTACTTAGGCAAATTCTCACTGACTTCAGACCAACCAAGAATTACAGCACTCTCTGCACCTTGGGATGTTTGCATGGAGAGGGAAGAGAGAAAGAAAGAAAGACAGAGAACACTAAACTTATTTTTTTTATAAATGCTTTGTTCTTAAAATTCCATTTTCTTTTAAATTTGAATGTACATAAGAGGGAGGTAGTATGTTTACCAGCCTGCGGTATTTTTCCTTGCTTTAATAATTTACACTACATTTACATAAAGAAAAAATATATTTGACTAGCAATAAACTCATCAAAATGCCTGATTACTTATTGGTTTGCTGTGAAATTTTAAAGGCAAGACTAACAAATGTTCAAAGCAATCTCTAAGAATATTCTTCACTGCATTTGGGATACATGACTGATCATATGCAACTTAGTAAATAATAGTCAATGACCATATCAGGTAGGACGATGTGAGTCACTATAACTTAGGAGGAAAAGCGTGTTGCATCATTTGGCATGTGACATCAGATAGCTACATGTAAGTGCTCTTGGAATGTGGTGGTATCAGTGTTGCACTAGAGCAATGGGAGAAAAAGCCCCCTTAGACCCAAGAAGAGTTTGGGCTTCGTCCTCATTTAATCCCCTGGTTAAGTCTGTAAAACATTGGATGCAAAGGCAGGTGTGTGTAGGATCTGTGTGGTAAGATGTGAAGGTTCAGCCAGCTTTTTTGTCCTGCGTGGCAAATCTCACAGTGCTTCACTGGGTATTCTCTTCCTGGCAGAAACAGGAGATGACTCACCCAACCCACGTGTTGCCTTGGAGTGGAGTTAGTCTTACACTCCATTGCATGATTCTCAAATATTTTGGCTTTATATTGGTGGAGTTAGTTGCAATCTATATTTTTGTGTCCTATATTTTTGTCACTCAAGTAATACTCATTTGCACAGCAGGGAGACTTTGGCCTCACTAGGAACTTTTCTAAGGGTTAAGATTTTGGGCTAACATGAAGCCCTCATTGAGGCAAACTGATGATCTCTATTGAGCATTTGCTTGAATAGTGTAAGTGGTTACATAAAAAACTCTGTTTCTGGCCTTTCCTATGTAAAAGTTACATTTTATTTCACATTATGTTCTGTAGCAGGAGCAATACATAATACAAACTATCCTTACATAGACACTTTAACAGATAGAAAAGTAGGCTAAATCATAGACATCCACCTAACCCTGCAGGCTATCAAAAGACACGATGAAATGGAACCTTTTAAGAAAATAGCGCTTCTTTGATATCTTCTTCCCCCAGTAACAAAGGAAACAACACAAGGTAGAAGCCCTGCAAGCTAAAGAGAATGTTCTTCAACCCCTAGCTCCTGTCACTTTCCATTTTTTAACCACAGACTGACACGTTTCAGCTAGAATTTCCTGACTTTCAGTGGTTTATGTAACCATTTTCTTTAAAGAGTAAGTTTAAAGGATTTTAAAACAGTTACTTGGTTAACCTTTTCAAGAGTGTGAGCTCTCATTAACCTTAATTTTCTCAATTTAAAAAGTGAAATGTGGAATTTCATTTGCAGCTGGTTGTCACACAAAATGTATAGGTGAGGCAGTGTGCTCCCCTGCAGCAGCAGAATTTCTCTGCTTTTCCTCTAGGGCTTTTTTGGGGCAAGAAGACCCCAAAATCTCATATTCTTCTTTGTTTAATCAAGGGAGAGGGGAAAGCACGCTGTGCTTAAGTCCCAGGAGGTGTAAGATTTGCACAGCAAGGGAAAGTAGCCCTGCAGGTTTCCCTCACTTGTGTTGTCCCTTCTCTTGCCAGTGACTGACGTATACAGGAGCTGTGCAGCTGTACAGCTGAGGGAAGCAAAAGGAGGTTGGAAGTTACAGGTCAGACATGGTATGTTTTCCTCCCAGGGCACCAGAATTTAGGTTGCAAACAGATCAGGAGTTACAGCTGCCCTGAGCAGGCAATGGTCTCTCAGAAAGAAGAAAAATGACGGCTTCACTATCAGCCATTTGCAGCAATGTGTTCTGATCCATGAATGAAATAAGTTACTTATGGAAAAACTAGAAAGGTACTAAATATCCTAATGTGAGTTGCAGATACTTAGCCCAGTTCTGCATCTCTTCCATTAGTCTTACTTGGAAAGCTCATACATCTCAAACAGAAGTTTTGTCTGAATAAGAGCTTCAGGGTGACGCTCTTAAAAGCACCACCAAATATTGCTTTCTAGTACTGGTATCAGGCTTATAATAAAAGCTGAAAAGTTGAACCATCTTACTCTCTCACATTTAGTAAACTGTATTTCTGAGGAACTGGGGAAGCCCCAGAGTTTAGGAGAAGGCTGTCCCATGCTCCAGAAGCGAACGAATAACATGAGAAGAAATAATGCTCTGCCTTAGCAAATGAAGTAGAATTCATTTATGGTCACTTGAGTTTTTAGTCTTTATTGTTTGGTCTTGATAAGTAAACAGGCTTCTCTTGGTTCTGCATCCTTACAGAATAGAAAGCCATATTATTCTACATGATACACATCATATTCTGCTAGGAGATTACTTTGTTTAGGGCGTTGATTGTTTTACTGTTTCAGAAAGAGTACTGCTTTTCCGTTGGAAGCCACCTTTTCAGCAGCATGTTCTGCAAATTGTCCATTCCGTGTAATCTAAAGGAAAACTGTCAAGAAATCCAGGTTTTAGCAGTAAAGAAACAGGATAAGAGACCTTTTAATAGTCTGAGCCTTCTAAATACATTTTGGCGCGCTTTTTTTGTTTTAAATGCCAGCACAACTTGTCTAAATTAAAGGGAAGGTATGTACCACCAATAACTTTGCTGGAGTTGCTGAAGATACCTGCCAGTGTAGCGGAGTTCCAAAATCTGTCTTCTAACACAGTTCTTTGCCCAAAGATTTTTATTACATTTCCATCGGTTTGGGAGCTCGGCACTGCAGGACTGCAGCAGCGTTTGCTTATGGCATCCACTCTAACAGGCAAGGTGTCGTAATGCAGGAGCTTTCTTAGGCTGTGCAGATGGCATATGAAAAGGTGGTCCAGGCTCCTAGTTCTCTTAGAAAAGCACCTTTCCTCAATCTTTTCTTTCTTTACTCTGGTCTGTTTTTCTCTAGATGGTCCAAGTTTTTATTTAAA
Source organism: Antrostomus carolinensis (assembly GCF_000700745.2). Lineage (NCBI taxonomy): Eukaryota > Metazoa > Chordata > Aves > Caprimulgiformes > Caprimulgidae > Antrostomus > Antrostomus carolinensis. Next base: position 85,482 of record NW_010326644.1, on the reverse strand, counting down.
GTGCTTTAACTGGATATCCCAGTTACAGCTTTGACAGTTTGTTTACAGTTCACATCTGCCTGAGGGCAGTTGAAGGCACTTGCAGGATCAGTGAGGTAGTTCTGCTGCCAGGAGAAGGATGTGCTAGTAGGATTATTGAGGTTAAAAAAAGAAATGAGCCAGAGAGAATGATATAGCTGGAACTGTACCATGGGTCTGCAATTTTATCCCATGGGAACTCATAGTAGTATACCTTCTTCTTCCCCCACTCCCTGTTCTAACTTAAAGAAAGATAACTACTGTGTGTGGAGGAGAAAAATACAGCTGGAAGCACTGACTGAAAAGTTTTAAATTCTTTTAATTGACAGCAAAACTAGGAGTAGCCTCCTGCTCTTTGAGGCAATTAAAATATAATGAATGGCAATAAAAAAAATGGAATTAATTGTACTGTGGAAATCCCTTTCTTTACCCACTGGCTAGGGATTTAGGTGCCAAAATGAACACCTCACTCTTAGATAGCTGAATTTAAGTAGGATGAATACACTGAATCAATGAAAACATGCCCATCAGTTTTCGTGGGGTTTGGGTCTGGCCTTTTGCCTTCTAATTACAAGGCTTTTGTGTTTCCATTTGCCGAGTTGGACCTTTAAATGCGATAGGGGAGATGAAATGAGCATTCTGCAAAAGGAGTGGTCTGATGTGGCTTTCTGTGCTGTTTTCCTGCATGCCTCTAGCTTTCTGCCCAGGTCTCCTCTCTTCGATATGTTTGCTCAGCACTGCTTTCTCCAGGGTGCTGTCACTCTCCTGTAACAGAGCCCTGTCAATACCTGCCGCGGTGCTGGTGTGGAAGGAGGCGTTGTGCTTTGCCCTTTTTGCTAAGTGTTCCCATAGCTGTGTGTGCCCAGAGCTGGCAAGGAGCTCTGCCTGGCTCCTGGGACCCAGGGCTCCCTGCCAAGGAGGGAAGTAAAACTTCTCGCATCGGGATGACTTTCACACATGCCCCCGGCGCTGCGCTGCAGGGCTGGCTTGGCAGTGGCATGGTGCTTTGTTTGGTGGTGGCTGCCGAGAGCCAAGGCTTCAGACAGAAAATGTTTGTTAAAAATACCCACTTTAAATGTTATCTGAGTTTTCCAGGATGGAATTGAAAGCTGTCTTAGTAAACATACTACTTTGGCTCAAATTCTGCTTTCTTTACTAGGGCAAAGCTCTCACCACCATCAGACTGCAAAGTTAGTCAGTTTTTATAGATTTGTCATAACAGGGAAAAAAAATAGTGTAATATATTTCTGGGAAAATAATACAAGGGTCAAAACTCTGTGGGGAGATTCTCCCACACTGTCTCTACAGCAAAACTTGAGTAAGTTGTCTCAAGCAGACTCAAGTCAGGGGTCTGACCGATCCTCCTGTTGCTGGCTGTGCCTGCTGCCCAGTGCTGCGCCGGGCGCTGGGGCGGCCGAGCCCGGAGGGAGGGCAGAGGGTTGCTGCCTGCCTGAGCAGCTTCTGCTGTGCTGACATCAGGTTAAACGAAGACCAGGCTTTCAGTGGAATGAGTGACATGTAGCAGCCTGCTGAGATGTTGGAGATACCAGCATGTAGATTTATTATTTTTTTCTTTTCTAAGCACATGGCTGTTAATACAAAGAGCTCAGTGTAGATACTAACAATTAAGCCTAATTTAGGAAATCGGGACACTCCTTGCCTGAAGTTACTTCTATTTTTTAAAAATTGACATACTGTGACAGATGGACTTTTCCTTACAAGTTTTCAGTTATTTAGAGGACTGCTGATCTCACTTTTTTAGACCAGTGTATTGAAGCTTTGGGAGATCACAGGAAAATATCGGTTGGACACATATTTTTGTCCTTTGAAATTATGGATATTCTGGAACTACCAACTGGTTTTCAGGTGTACAGACCAAATCTGAAACAGACCAAACCTGATCTAGTGGGAGGTGTCCCTGCTTGTGGCATGGGGGTTGGAACTAGATCTTCTTTAAGGTCCCTTCCAACCCAAACCATTCTATGATTCTGTGAATTCTAAGTAAAAACAGATGGCATTGTACTAGGCATTAATTTGATCCCTGAAGCACATACAATAACAAAAAAATTTAAAACAATAAGGTAGAATATTCACAGGTGCCTGAGTCCCACTGAGGATCAAAAGGAAGCTGTAGGTTCCCAGCTGATGTAGGTAACTTTGAAAAAGTTACCCTGGAAGCTGTTGAACCAAAACATGAAAGAAGCTGTGGCGTGTCGCGTGCATGTCTGTGGCATGCAGAAAGTATGTCACACCTGCTTCTTGGCTGTGGTGTGTGCCCTCGGCTGAGCCACAGCACAGGGTATACAGCCATGTATGGTATGGCTTATTTGTTCACTTCACAGATGCAGCTTTCCCACAAAAAGCTGCAAAAACTTAATGACTTGAGGCCTGACCTGGTTCTCCTTCATAAGGGGAACTCCCACTGAAGCTCTGCAGGAGTTTTGCCTGCAAAAAGGCATCAGGAGCAGAGACAACATTTGGATCTTGCCTACAGAGAAGAGAAAGCCTTGTCTAGGAAAGCCCAGCAGAAGTTTGCAGAGGACTAGCGTGCTTGCCCTCATCTTGTCCACGCTGCTTACGTATTCTTTGGTTTTGTCCCTTTTAAGCTGTAAGCCCTCCAAGGCAGGGAACCTCGGCCCTTGTGTTTGTACCAGTGCCCTGATTAGGGCATGTTATGAGAAATTATCTGTATTTCAGATGTTGCCCAGCCTTTTACTATCCATATGCCTCAGATAACACTGTTTACAGTCAGAAAAGCACTCTTCTCCAAACATTTAGGCCAGAGAATAATTTAAGGCACCTCTTGCACAGTTAGCAGATAGAAGGAGCAGCATAAATAACCATGGGCACACTGGGACAGTTCTGCTCTTAGCAGGTGGTTTGCAGTCCACTAATTATGGTTCATCCAGTGTCCTAGATGTTGAGAAGGCTTTGACTATCTCGTTGAGCAATGTAGATCTTGAACTGCAAAGATGATCCTTGTTGAAAGCACGGGAGAACAGAGAAGGGTTTCTCCTGACTTGTCTTTGTTGGTGGATCTTGGGCATAGACCTTCTCAATATTCCACAGCACTGGGATCCCCTTGCTGGCAGGCAGCTTTCCATTAAGCCCAGTTGTGTGCATTTTTGGAAGGCAGGTATTCATACACCTAGCTCTATATAGTAATAGAAGTTTTATTTAGGGCTTAGGGAATATGTCAATGTGGAAAAGAAGAGACACTGATTAAGTGAAAGAGTTCAATAGAAAAACATGTGTGTGTGTAAATGTGTATATATACTAGTAATTTCCAGGAGCTTTGAAATTTCATTACTGTTTATAGCTCAAGGCAATGAGAAATATCTCATGTGTAGTGAGTAAATAAATACAGTGCGCACAGCCCTTTGCAGATATGTTTATCTCACTTTAACATTATACTAAATGGTGTCTGTAACCTCTATAAATACCACAAGAAGTGAAATGGCTTACATGATAATTAAAATGCTGTTTCTGCTGAGAGTCATTCCGCCCCTTCTGCCACCTTCTCCTTTGCCAGAGGAGCTCTGCTAATGGGCACGTGCTAATCGCTGCACACAAGTGAAAGCAGCTTTGAGCGCGGGACTTTTTGTTATCTCTGGTCAGTCAGGCTGTCAAGATTGTCAGGTTCATTTTGGGAATGCAAGGGCAGAGCAGCTGTACTTCTAGAATGGAGGTTTGGCAGGAATTTGTTCATGGTCATAACACTGAACATGGTAACTGTGGGCTTTAGCCTGTCATAGAATCACAGAATGGTTTGGGTTGGAAGGGACCTTTAAAGGTCGTTTAGTCCAACCCCCCTGCAGTGAGCAGGGACATCGTCAACTAGACCAGGTTGCTCAGAGCCCTGTCCAGCCTGACCTTGAATGTTTCCAGGGATGGGGCTTCTACCACCTCTCTGGGCAACCTGTTCCAGTGTCTCAGCACCCCTCATTGTAAAAAATGTCTTCCTTACATCTAGTCTAAATCTACCCTTTTTTAGTTGAAAACCATCACCCCTTGTCCTATCACTACAGGCCCTGCTAAAAAGTCTGTCCCCAGCTTTCTTACAGGCCCCCTTCAAGTACTGAAAGGCCACAATAAGGTCTCCCTGGAGCCTTCTCTTCTCCAGGCTGAACAGCCCCAACTCTCTCAGCCTTTCTGTCTGTGCCCTGTTGACTGTAAAGTCCACCTGCAAGTAAATTCTCTTTTTAGACCTTTCACTGAAAGGAAGGATTTAAGGCAAGGCTATAGATAGGACCTTGTAGAGAAGACATTGTTTGAGAGGGAAGTGGGGAGGTTTGGATCCTGGCTTTCGTGGTGTGCCCCTCTGCGTTTCATCTGGTGTCCCCACCCCTCCAGTCACTGACCAAGAAGTGGGGGTGATATTTTTTTGCCTGTTGTGTTGAGATTTCAGTTTCTCTGGGGAGGGGACAACATCCTACTGCCTATTTATGCAACACTACATCGCTAGGAGGACCGGCTTCAGCTGTGGTGTTGGGGGGCTCACAGGCTGCAAAAAAATCACATTATGTTCACCCCAAATCTCTCTGCCTGCTTCTAATTTAGCATCTGAACAATGCTTGGGAGTCTGTGTCCTGCGGGAAGATCGAGGATCAGATGGTCCTGACGGATCAGGCACGCAAGTACATGGCCACCTTCCCCACCCGGACTCTGGTGATGTGAAAGGGTCGACAGACAGAGAAGCATTATGGTTTTGAGAACACTTCACCTCTGCTGGAAAATTCCTGTTCCTCTGCATGAAAACTTTTCATGAATGGGAGAAGAGCCTATCTTTGTTGTGGTACAACAGTTGGGAGCAGCACAAAGTGCATTTAGTCACTCAGCATATATATTCTTGTTGGATTTCACCCAACTTAAGAGAATTTTTTTTTTTTTTTAATAAATGATACTTGCCTAAATTATTAGGTATTAAGTTTGAATCAGTAATTAATGATCTTAAGTGCAGACTTACAATAAAGGTAATTTTTTTGTACTTTTTGAGATCAAGCAGACCTAATACACCAGTATTGTTATTTCAGTGATGTGCTAGCCAGGGGTGGGGTTTTGTTTGTTTCTTTTTAATTTTTTTTTTTTTATAATAAAAGAGCAGGTACTCAAACAGATATATTTTAAATCACTGAACAAAATGCATTGGTGTAAAGTACTGAAGTGAAAAGCATTACTACAAACTCTAGTCTGTGCAAAGGGGGAAAACTGATCAAGATTGTGAATGCTCAAACATCCATGCCTCTTGAAATAATGCTCTTTCATTCTGTTATGGTTCTAGACCATTATACATTGTGTGTTTCTGTTTGGGGGGGGTAATTAGCTTGCTTTAAAAAATATTACTGTATGAAACATAGATTTATGAGAAAAATTATATTTTTATTCAGTAATTTAATTTTGTAAATGCCAAATGAATACTGTGTTTTGCTGCTACAGACCTTAGCGTGTAGACATGCTGCTAGTGTAAAAGGAGCAGTAGAGCTTTATATGGAAAGAAAACAAATGTTGATGTTAGCTAATTGACTATGCACTAGCATTTCAGACCTTTTTATTTTAATTTTTTTTACATCAGTTATATTTTTTCCCCTTTTTATAAGCAATATTTTTGAACACTGTTTCTGGGAGATTTTTTTTTGTCTGGATGTGTTGTTTTGTTTCTTATTGGTTTGTAACAGCATGCATTGCACCTTCATATGTTTGGGAGAACACTGTCTTGTTCATGTTGTCTGTTTTGTTCCATGTCCAGCAATTAGTTCCCTAAGTTGGGTCTTGTGTACCAAATCAGGTTGTTAGAAATATATGGTTCTTTGTACTGCCATACCAAGTCTTTATTGATATGGCAAAACACTGATTTTATTTTATTTTTTTATTGTTTGTTTTTTATAACAGCCTCTGACTTTGCTGCCTTAATAGCATTTGGTGCAGCTTCATCTGCACTTAATTTTTTATACGACAGTGTACTGCCTTGTAGATAAATAAAGTGTGTTCTTTTTTACTTAAACCTGCATAGTCTTCTAATCTTGTTTGTCTTTAGTATTTTACCAATGTTGTTACAGGCAACAATCAAGGCAAGGTTTTTTCCAGCACACTTAGATAAGTGAAGAACAGAGTTTTGCACACCATAGGTAGCCTCAACATCCTTGGTTCTCATTGATTGTTAAGGAAATGGAAGGAGCGCAGCATAAAATAGGAAGCATTTAGCATGCTATGGACAGAAGGCAAATCTCTAGTGACATCAAAGTCCAAGTCAGCTTCAGCCAGTGGAAGGCTTGCTGCACCTTTTGTGCAAAACTGCTGTTCTCTCAAAATATTGGATATTTTATTTCTTCAACTGAGACTATCAGATCAGGAACTAACTGAATAAGAGCAAAATATTTTCGAGTTCCTATAATGTAGAACGGATTTTTTCATGCTTGACTTAAACTGGAGGCAAGAATGTACTTTGAAACCTGGCGCGTTACGCTGCACAGCAAATAATTGGGCAGACCTGCAGAGCCTCATGCAGCATAAGTGCTGAGGACATTCAGCCCCAGGAATGCTAGAGAGTAAAAGCAATTGCCAGCAAACCAAGAAGAGAGAAAAAGATGCGACCTGTCAGGAAAAAAAATGCATTTTATTTAGTAGCTTGAAATAAATTGTTTGCTGAAATTTAAGTTGATGCATGTGCTTCAAAGTCAGACTGATATTCTCAAGAGCAGACTTTAGTTTGTGAAGGAAGTAATTCCAATTTCCAGGCTTGTGTAGCCAAAAAGCAATTGCCAGCAAACCAAGAAGAGAGAAAAAGATGCGACCTGTCAGGAAAAAAAATGCATTTTATTTAGTAGCTTGAAATAAATTGTTTGCTGAAATTTAAGTTGATGCATGTGCTTCAAAGTCAGACTGATATTCTTAAGAGCAGACTTTAGTTTGTGAAGGAAGTAATTCCAATTTCCAGGCTTGTGTAGCCACACCATAGGGGCTGAGAGGCCCCAGAAGTACCTTCCAGGACATTTTTCTCCTTCCCCACCAGCCTGCCCAGTCTTCCCAGCCCAAACCATGCACCTGTCCTCACGCTATGCTGTGCACAGGAAAAGCAAAAGGGTCTTTTCCACCTTCTGTAAGGTCTCTTCTCATGGGCTTTTGGCTTTCAGCACAAGAAGGGACTGGTGCCTGCAGCAGCCCCCTCAAGTTCTGCCTGTGTTTCCCATCTGCCCCAGGTATGTTTCAGGCTCTCACCGAATGCTGGGGAGTCAGGGGAGAGCCACCCCGAGGTATTTTCGCAGTGGTTACTTCAGGCAGGACCCCGGTGCTGGGTATGTATTACAGAGAAGGGGAAGTCTGTGGGAACACTGGACTGTGCAAAGGCTGTGGGCTCATGCCGTAAAAATGCTTGTGCAAGATGCAAGGGAGGACTGCGGGACTCGATGGTCTGCAACAAGTTGGGAAGATGGAAAGGTCTGCCTTTGAGGCATGCCACAGCTTAGGCAACACGTTACAGCTTAAAAGAAAGAAAAAAAAGGAGGGGGGGAAGAAAAACCAAGCTTACAACAGGTCTTTGAGGCAAAGCTCTTGCCTTGTAGGGCTCCAGCTGTAACTGCCCTAAGCGTGGCTGAGTTTAAACAGATCACTATCCAGTGTCCGGTGCGGAGCAGTACCAGGAGACATGGAGGTTCACCCTGTGGGTGCCCAGCATAAGGTTTGAGTTTTTT
>NW_010326644.1:63077-77749 GCF_000700745.2 Antrostomus carolinensis | reverse complement strand
TCCCTACAACTTCAGTTGCTTTAAACCCCGTTTTTAATACGCAAAACCATTGCAATAATTGTTGTGTTGATGGGCACACTTAGAGCTAATACAGAGGAAAATGTTTCTTTTTCCCTTCTCTCATTTCACTGAAAATGCAAAACACTCAGTAGATTAAGGCTGATTTGCATATGTTTCTACATGCATGTGGTGCTCAGCATGAGTGAAGGAAGAGGCTTTGTGTGAATGTCATAGCCCAGGAACACGATTATTTTTACCCCACCAATACTTGCTAAGTTTCCTTTGCAGCAAAGTGCCACCTCCTACGTCTTTCTCTCACAAATATCCCCACGTGTCCATGTTCTCCTTACCATCTGAAATACGCATCTTTCTTTCAGAAGTCCAGGAGAAGTCCTATCTCTCTGCTTAAGTCCATCTCGAGCATCGGTCAGCCAACACCTATCCTGAGACAGGTCTGTGTAGATGGTCTTGGCCCTGGCTGTTTGACCTTGCAGCAGCTCTTTGCACAGGTGTATAGCCATCCCAGACCCATTTAAACCTAGAGTAACCTACCAAAATGAAGGGAAAACAGGTCCAGTCAAGTTCTCATTTAATGGAGAGTAGATATTTGGCTCAAATTCCTATTAACCTTTTTCTTCACTGTAATTATAAGTTAATAATGTTGTCAGTGGGAATTCTTTTGATTTCTGAAAAGAATTTAAATTATCATTTCAGCATGTGCCATTAATTAAAAATGAAGAGGCAAAGGAGCCAGGGCAATAATAAAGGAAAATACCGGAGCGTGAGGTGTTTCCCAGCTAGACCCTGTAATTCTCCAGCTCTCCCCAGTAAAGCATACAGAGAGTCCCAGGGGGTTCAAATCCCACAGGTCTGACCTATGTGACAGCTATCAGTCTAAACTGAAAAAGTGCCAGAGCTTGGATTGGTTTGGGAAAAAACATTACAGTGTGAACGAAAGAGCCAGACTTTTTAGTTAGGAGCCAAAATAACAAGTCTGCTGAGGATAAAGCACAGAGCACAACATTGAATATTCTGTAGTACAGAGTAATCCTTCAAAAAAGCCAGAAGAAAAGTGTTTTTTCTCAGTATTTGCAATTTTGATCCATATCCAGGCCAGCTAAGGGCTACCAACCCTCCCTCAAGCCCATGCAGTCAGGCACATAAGCAAAGGGTGTTGCTCTAGGGCTGTGACTAGAACATCGTAATAATCACCTCCTCTTACTCCTGCCACATATAATTGTATTTCTACCTCAGTCCTGATTTGAGACAGAGGTTATGGCAAAGGACAGAAAAAACCCTTGTTCCTATAAATCTATTTAAAACATTTGTTTGTTTGTTTGTTTGTTTTTAAAATAGCATGTTTAAAATATTTTAGTTCAGTAAAGAATGATTTTGAGGCACTGGTCTGCATCTTGCTTGTCTGTTTGTTCCCTAGCATGGGTGAAGTGAGTCAGTAGCCCAGACATTGCTCAGGTGCAATGGTGGCATTTTGTCTGGGTGGCCAAGGAAAGACTCTGGCCACATCTTCAATCACCAGGCTAATGTCTTAATTCAAAAAGAAGTCGTATTTCCTGACCAAATGCACTTGTCCTCTTTGTTTTCCTCTTCTCTTTGAACTTGACTTCAATGTTTCAGCAGTTTTCTCTGCAGACCCCGGTACCAGCACAAACTTGTGACTTTTTCACCCTCAGTGACTGATGCAGGGAAGATAAAGAAGATAAGACCATAGAGGTCCAAATTCTGCCTTCAGCCACATTAGCAAGCTGGCAGTGGTTATATAGCTCATTACTAAGTGCTATAAAATGTATTCACTCTGCTATTATTTTTCCATAAATTATTAGCAATCAGGTTGTTATCTTTTTTACAATCCCTTTTGATACGCGACATTTCTACAAGGCATTTTTCCAATCCATTTGGGTGTCAGAACAATTGCTGAGTTCTAATATTTTCTATTTTTTTTTAAAAGAGCCTCTGCTTCTCAGGCTGCACAGATCTGCATTTACAGACCAGCTCAACTCACACCTGAGGAAATTTCATTTCACGGGGAAACAACTTTTACTACTTGATTAAATTACCACTCATCGCTACGGCTCCAAGATGCTCTCTGCACACACATCTGGCAGAGAAGCCTTCACAAACAGTGAAGAAGAAAGTTTCAGGAAGCTCTCCCCAGACAGGTTTCTACACTAACCATAGAGACCACCTCTGCACCTCCCGGTTCCGGCCAGCCCAGCTGCGAGCCTGCCCTGGCCCTCCTGATAAAGTCAGCCCCCAGAGAGTCTTGAAAGGGTGCCTTGCAGGTGTGCTTTCCTGCCCACCCCTATCTCTCCCCGCTGCCTCTAAGGTTTCATTAACTCTCTCATCAGCGTACATAGGAGTTATCTGAAGGCAAAGGGAGGCTGTGACTATTTAAGCGATGGGTTTTCGGTATCTGTGTTCCTACAAGCTCAAGGCGGAGACCTCAGAGGCACCAGCTCAGCCTTCCTGTGCAGATAAAGGCTCTGCTAGCCTGTGCTGCTGGCAGGGAAATGGAAATCTGCACCCAGTTGTAGCTCCTGCCTGCCCAGCCAAGTCTCGCTGCACCTAAGAGTAAAACAGAGAAAGAGCCATGGTTTGCTGCAGTCAAAGGCCTACAATATCTTCCAATTAAGTGACAAAGGTGATGCTTTGCTTTTCTTTTTGGATCTGCTCATCCTCCTGGGCATCCCCTCTGCCCTTGTAGCTGCTTCTGGCAGGCTCAGCTCTTTTTCACCAAGGCACGCACTCCTGATGGGGTCTGGCCCAAAACACACTGAAAAGGGATTGAAAAAATTCTCTGGTCTCTGTGACCTCAGTGAGCCCAAGCCCACACTTTGTGCGGGATAAAGGACATGGATCATTTCCCTGCTCATGGCTGAAAGGCCCCTCACCACCCCCCTCCTCAGGCACACACACTCATGGCAGTGCTCCTGTTACTCCTAGGTTCAGGATCACCTTCACTGAAAGGTGAGCTTGAGTACCTTCCTCCAGTCAAGCCCCACCCATGCAAAAAAGTCTTTCACTGAGGGTGATTCACCCCAGGCTGGGAGGCCCACCAGGAATGGACAGGACAGGCTGCCTGCCTGCCCACCCTGCCACATTACACGCAGCTTCAGTGCCCTCTCAGCAGCTTCCCACCTGCCCAGGATGAGGACAAGTTCTTCTGCTACCCCATGAAGGTCCCACAGTGGCAAGTCAAGAGCAGCGACTCACAGGGAGATCTCGAGCTAGCACCAACTCAGGCACACCCTTAACTTTCTCCAATCAAAGAAGTTAGAGTAATCCTTTCCTCACCAACCTCTGATTTGTGGCCACATCCTCTAACAGAAAACCCATAACAAATACAAACACAGTTCATATGATGATAAGCTACAGAACCTATGTGATAGTCACTCCTCCATCACCACACTAAAAACCATTGCTTCCTAACATAGATTTTCATTTCATCCCATTGGCGTAGCTACTGTTTGGATCTCAAAAAAAGCCCCACTGCCACAAGAGAGGAATCAACCTGACACACACCTGCCCCATGATTTTACCACACGCATCACAAAGCAGCAGGCTTTCTTACATGATGATTAAAATAAGCTATTGGATTTTTCCCCCCCTCATTGTTAAGTTGTCACTTCTGAGGTTCAATATGCTGTCTGTCTGACACCCAAAAAATACCTGTTACCATCCTCTGGCAACTGATTTATGGAGCAACTAGGTTTTTATGTGACAGCCTGAATGCATTGAATGTGAAATTTCAAATGATATCTTGGTTTGATTTCCTAACTGTCAGAGTGGTACAAGCTCTTCTTCCTTCTTCTTCAACACCCATAATTGACTTTTTTCAAAAGATTTCCAATAACAGAAATCAGCTTTTGTCTAGAGCACAGGAAGTTGTCCAGAAGGCTCGATGTCCCAGACATGTTCCTGTACTCTCTTGAGCTGATCCTGAGAGTGCTACAATTTCAGCCTTGCTATACCAAAGCAGGTTTTCATGCCCTAATCCAAACTTCCCAGTAGAAATGAGCTTTGGGGATGAAGGAGAGCCCAACTGCTACATAAGAAAAAAGTTTGGGCTCAGTGGTTTTCTATGAGCTGTGCACATACGCTGGCAAAGGTAAGGTCACCCTGGTTCTGGAGCAATGTTCAGGTGTTACAGTGATGAGGATGTTACGAGAAGCGGCTTGCAGAATAACACAGCCGAGCAATACAATGTGTTGCCCTTGCAGTTTGCAGTCCTTGAATCTCCTGAGGAGTTTGTGTTTGTTGGAGAGCTGTGGCAAGTCAGCAAAGGAGAAGCATTGACATCCCTGGGAGGTGATCATTTTCTTTTATGTTTACTTATGTTAAGTAAGTGCATGCAAATACATCCATGTACCTCTCTCTCTGTACACATACTTACTCTATTAAAAATAAAGCACGGATGTTTTACTGATGAGGCCCAAACCCCAACCAGCAGTCTGGATATATCACAGGCTGTATATCTTGTGCTTGTGTCATGGAGACTCTTGGCCAGCAGAACAAAAATCATGAAGGACATTATTCAGATAAACATCAGACTCCGTGCTCAGAAAAAGAGAAAATGATCCAAACAAGAGGTTGCTGTGAGAATGTCTTCTGTGATGAGAACTGAAACTGCAAGTCACTGGTTTTCATTGAAAGCAATGCAACCAAGAGTCTGAAATCAGTCATGTCCTCCAACTGATGAGTTGTCTGAAATCTGCCACCTTCCAGAATACATGGATCCTGAGATCTCTCAGCTTCCTTATTTGTGATCACAGATTCCTGTAAAAAGGGTATTTCATTATTAAAATCAAATGTAATAATAATAATAATGACACCATGGAGAAAAACATACGCTGAAGTTGAATTATTTTCTTTTGCCCAGTGAATGATGGATTAATTTTTGAATTTATGTCACAACTGATTTCACACAAGTTAGAAGTTAGGCTGTCAAAGGTTTCTCCAGATAGACTGCAGTTTAGAGTGGACTGGACTTAATTTCACAACCATGTCTTAACGTAATTCTTGCGTGCCTGATGCAAGAGCTTCCAGCCAAGTTAATGGGAGTAATCATGTGAATAACATGCGCAGGTTTTGGCCTGAAAATCCCTACCACCCTCATTTGTGGGTCAAGGTTGGTCTGCTTAGGGAAAAGCATAATGCAGTGCCAACAGTGAATGGCCTTCACATGGTCCATTTCTGAGAGACGCAACGATACCACCAAATCACCGGGACTGTATGCACATAATGAAAAGTGACAATTCAGCCATTTGTGAAGGATATAAGACAGCCACGGTAGTTAGGGCAACATTTGCATAATCACATTAACTTTAAGGACCTACTTTAAAATTGACCTAACAATGCCTGCCATTGTTTAAAGCCACAGCTGTCCATGCTGATCGGACAACATGCTTGGTCAACTTGTGTTGCAGCCATCTTCTTCAGGAGAATTTAGAAAGTTTGACTGAAAAAATCATGGGCTCCAGGACATCCCGTGAATGGTTGGCCTCCCATCGTGGCTCGGGTATCTGGGAATGCACAGCTTTGAGAGCTGCACAACTGTTGTGCTTTCGTTAGGACTGCGGTAATTTATTATGCAGCTTGATTTTTCAGAATTGTTCATCAAGGTTGTGTGAAAAAGCACACACAGATTACTTATTAGGTGCTAAGGATATTACAAAACATGGGTAGTCTAAACCTTGGTTATTTTAAGCTTGCGCGAGTTACCGCTAAGATTTGAAAAAAAATCAGAACTTGTACTCCAGACATGACACTTCAGCCACACGTGCCTTCTGCACACAGGGAAGAGTGGACCATTTTCATCTTCATCTGTGCCTTGCATAATTATCCTCCACTACAAAACTGGTGATATTCAGCCAAAAATATGCCTGGTGAGTGCTCTTTGGTAGGAAAATATTTACTTAAATTATCAACACATTTCAGAGGAGTTTGCCATATGCAAAGTTCTGATGAGAAACCAGACTCTTCTTAGCTAAGAGGTTTTTTTCTTCTTCTCATTTTTTTTAGAAAGGCAACCTTGTCCACCTTGAAAAACATGTTTATTTTAAGTATTTTCAGGATTCTCAGACAAGCAAGGTGGTACTGGATTAGCTGTAGGGAACTCAGAGTTTCAGTTAGAGTGTGTCTTCTTTGAATAACACTAACCACAGGTAGGAGAATGACTAGAGCACACACTCTAGATTGGAAAACAAATAAAGAGAAATATCGAAGAAAAAAAAAAGTAGCAAAAACGGTTCAGCCTTTTCTGAGAATGAGGTTGAGGAAAACTAGTTTCTCCTTGCCCTGGTAGGCCTAGTTAGCATAGCTGAGTCCATGAACTTTAACTGACTTTTTGTTTTGCATTGCATATGCCTGTGATTAAAAATCCATTTAGTCTCCACACTATCACTTGGTCTTAAACTATGATACCCAGTTAAAGTATTTCTACATCGCTTTCAATTAAGAAACTCTCCTGCCTCCACACTGTGGATCAGGGACTTGAAATTTTACACGGGAGTGTCATTGTGTCTCTTAATTTAATGAAGATCTACATAAATTTGACCAAGTCATGCCCTCTGAGCATTTCATTTGACTCTGGAGTGCCAGAGGCTCACTCCAGTTTGGTAGCTCCACTCCTTGCAGGCCCCCTGGGCAGCACACATCACCCACTTGAGGCTCAAGGGCTGCAGCTGGCCATCTGTCACCCTGCTCCTCACTGGTGCAGTGTCACACAGCAGCTCAGCTTGGCTGCCTTGGACTCTAAAGGGACCTCCTGCTGCCCCTTGCTGAGCCTACATGAGATGACAGAGGTTACCCGACATGAATGTGGAGGAATAGAGGGAAAGGTGGGGGTAAAGGCAAATTGGAAGCAATGGGAACTACTGGCTAGGAGCCAGATGTAAATTTGTGTGTGAGTGTATGCACACACAGAAATGTGACTGTGTAATCAAGACTAGTATTATAATGCACATACAGAAATGTGGGGAGTGAGGGGAGGATGAATTAATTGCACGGAGAACCTCAATTCTGACTCCCTAACTTTGAAGTACTGCACTCCCAAGCCTTAATGATCTTTTAATTTATACTTTAAATTATAATTTACCCTTTGATTATTCAAAAGAAGGGCAACATTTTACACCAACATTTTATATCCAAGCAAAGTAATTGAAAAGATGCAAATGCCTTTAATGAACAGATATGCAGAATGCCCTTCTGAGTTAAGCACAGATAAAGTGAACAAGCATATTAATATAGGCAAAGCTTCACTAACCACACTGTTATTTATATTTTAGGCACTTAGTTCATAATGAGGATTGGCATTCTTTCCTCATACTCATATCTGAACATATTAAGGTTATTGGAATAGTTTAATAGCATTACAAGAGAACTGCAGATAGAGCAAAAGTAGGAATGAGATCTGTGAAACTTCTTCAGAGCCACTTATGCTGTTTCAGCACTTCTATACTGTTTCAATACCTCAGAAACTCCTATACTTTGGGACTGAAAGAAAATACAGCTTCATACAACATAGATTCGCATAAATTTCTCACAACAAGGAAAGTCTCAGCCGTGAGAACTGTTGAAAGAAAAAAATGCAATGGTTGTGCAGTAGTGTCTTCTGACAGTCAAAATGTACCTTTTGCAGGGAAAATGATGCAGAACCTCTATTTGATCTTATTTTAGGTACCCCAAGAACTGTGGCAGTCCCTTTATCTTAAGTCAATGTCAGGATTCATTATGTAATTTTTACTTTTTGAAATCAGCGTTGTGCTACTGATGTATTCCCATGGATTTGGTTATTACTGAATGCAGTTCTATTGCAATGAGTTAACAAGATGTTTCATTACACAAGAAGTCTTGCAAGGGTTTGTGCAGCATCCAGGAGTGAACGGCCATTTTTCAATATGGCAAGGATGACATCAGTAGCCCTGGAATTTCTGTCTAGAAAAAAACTTAGTATTTCATAGGCAAGACCCAAGTGTGTAGAGCAAAAAGGGATGAACTAGGGAATCCATTAACATGCTCAGTAAACTGAGTACCAAACCCCTCCTCATCATCAGACCTGTCTATCAAGGTTCTGTACTCACACTATGAAATACATGCTATCAGATGTCACTCCCAGCACATCCTCACATACAAGCCCATTTAATATGGGCTAAAACCAAAGTTTTACCAAGTGAAAGCCTAACAACAAACCAGCACAGCATTTAACTTGGGCCTTCTCTACTAACTTGGCCAATTCAAAGTTCGTATGTCTAAAGGAGGAAGTTTCCTTCAGAAAATCACACTTGCTTTTCAGGCTTAGTCCATTTGAGGTAAAAACTTGCTCATTTGTATAAGTGATCAGCATTCACTCTCCTCTGCTGACAGATTAGACTATTTCAGGTTTGAGCTCCATCATTTTACACAGACTGCACCACTTACACTACTTCTCCAATGCATGTCTGTATTGGAGAACAATTTGAAAATATGTCAAAATAATTAGCTATTATTAATACATTTGGACATAAAATGAGGCATAGGAATAGCATTGTATCTGCTTCACATAACTCCCCGAACCAAAGAGAAATAATGAGTCATTTATCTTAATGGCACCAGTATTCTGACAAACATAAGATAAAACTGCAGTGTAGATAGAAAGTTCAGAACCCCATTCAAGCACCATGCAATATGTAAGTTCTCATCAGCTATCTCCAAAAGTGACTCATTAACAACACAGTAAGAGAAGGTTTATAGGGAAGGCAATATTTTTATTAGAGTACCCGATACAGCTTCTTAGACCAATGGCTGAACTAATGCAAAGATACTGCAGGCTTTGATTTTCTCCGTAGCAGATAACAAAAACTCACTTGCACCCTTAAGCAATTACAGCTACAAGAGCATTCATTAATTACATGACACACACGGGACAAAGTGTTGTCCCATGATTATATATGAAACTAGTGGTGCAAAATGAGTATTGACACGGCCCTCATACACCAAGTTAAATGTGGCATTAACACCGCAAGTCCGAATATCACAGAACGCGTATGAGCACACTGTATACTAAACTCAGATCCTTGGTTCAGCTATTATCTTATTTCATTTACGTAGCAGATGGTGTTACCTGATGCTCTAGAGACAGCTGAGATCTATCTGCAAACCAGGTAAGTATTTTCTGCAGTGGAGAAGAGGGAAAACCGTTCTTTTTGGTGTAGTACTTGTCTTGACATGTGAGATTTGTGAGATCTCCTCCAAAGCACCCACATATTTCATTGCAATACGCATGTGAGCTATTTTCAGCTGCTGTAACTCGTTGATCTCCATTTAGCAACTTCTGTATTTTTTTCCTCTTTTTATGGTGCTTTGAAAACATGGGGTTACAGAGCAGTGATGTAAAACAACAATCTTAGAAAACAACCAAAATTAAGCACCTGTTCATATCATTGAAAAAAGAGGGGAAAATCAGATGTCTTTGCTTATGATAGTATTTTCAAAGCCCACACAAACAGTGCATAGTTCCAACTTTTCCAGTGGATATTTTGGGGTTTTTTTCCCCTGCTAAAGGTCCTTTCACGGAGACTGTTACCCTACAAGACTTATGTTTCACTCATATTTAGATATGTCAGCTCTTAATACTGTTATTAAACATTTACTTATTTTTATCACAACAGCAGTCACAAATGTCAAGGAGAGCCCTATTGTACGACACAGTGTAACACAACCTCAGAAAGTTCCCACTGTGCCAAGCAGAATTTGCTGTTACAAGATTTATTTAATAGTATTGTATTGTCATGAGAATAGATATCACCCCTTCAAAGAGTCCGTGCATTATCTGCTGCTCCTCTACGGGTAATGGAGGTACCTCCATGGGCAGGTGGGACTGTTTATTTTCATCATGCACTAGCACATTATTACATAAATCTATAGGGTCTCTGTGAGGACTTCTTCTGTGAGCATGCATCAAGCCATACAGTTAGAGCTCTTGAGCAGTCCTTTGCCTTGCATTGAATTATTGGAAGAGCTACAACAGCTCCTCTGTCAAGGAACTACACTAATGACATTGCATGGTACGTGTTATACAGCGATAGCTTGTCCCTTCTGTGCACAGTCACTCAGTTTGGGATCCCTTCCACACGTTCATTGCTTCTTTCAAAAGGAAAAAAAAAAAAAAGGAAAGAAAGAAGGGAGGAAGGGAAAAATATCAAGCTATTTCTTTCGACTTGAGATCTCCACACGGTAGCCAGGCATGTACAGCCTGGTGCCTGTTTTGTGTTCTGCCATGTTATGTGGCAATGCGATCACTTTGATCCCCGGGGAGGTGAGACGGAAGTTGGTCTTCACCATTAAATTTTTTTATAGATAGCAAAGTCCATCCTTCCACCTGCATCCAAAGCACTGAGGCAGCTGGCAGAACAAAGCACTAGAGAAAAATAGTTGACCAGAATCTATCTGAAATTGCCAGCATACAGGTGCAGTCTTGTTTTTCAT
The DNA here is from genome assembly GCF_000700745.2 of Antrostomus carolinensis. Taxonomy (NCBI): domain Eukaryota; kingdom Metazoa; phylum Chordata; class Aves; order Caprimulgiformes; family Caprimulgidae; genus Antrostomus; species Antrostomus carolinensis. The sequence goes on along the minus strand of NW_010326644.1, from coordinate 67,267 downwards.
CTCAGTTGCAGCAGTCCCTAGTGACTGTCAATGTTTTACTGAAACTAATTAACCCTTTTTTGCCTAGGATGGATCAGAAGAAAAAAAAAAACACTTAAAAACCCACCAACCTGCCACCCAAGCTTTAAATTACATGAGTAGAAAAATGCAATAATCACGCCTAGTCTAGAACTGTGGCACAAATAAAAAGGTTGTTACAAAAGTAAAAAAGAAACAGCAAAAGTATGAGGAAACTTTGCATCTTGGGATCATTGAGACTGTTCCAAGGTTAGGATGTTACTTCTAACACCTGAATGAGGTGGTAAAGATAAACAGAGAAATCACCCACTGCTGAAGCACTGCCAACTCCTGAGCGTAAAGGAGCAGTTGTTAAACAAGGAATAGTAAAACTGAACAATAAACTTGGATAAGCACTGTAGACAGGAAGTCAGGAAATATAAACAACTGAAACTAAAGATAAGAATTTGAGGATAGATAAGAATTCCCAAAGCTGCAGTTCAGCTGAGCCGTCAACATTAAACATTCCTTTGGATCCTCAAGGAGAATTGGTGGCCAAGGAGCCTTATGACATTTAACTTTCTTCCTCAAAGAAGCCAGGGCAAATCCAAATTATCCATGCAAAAGGCAGAACTGTTCCCTGCAATGCGGTGCCTCATGCTCCTTCTCTGTCTGGTTGTTCAAGTCCTAAACTACGGGCTTCCACTACTGCCCTGGGGAGATGATCCCACAATCCCAGTGTTAGGATTTTTCCATTTACATGCAGCTTAAGCTTTGCTTCTCATTTTCATGTAATTCCTGCTATTTATACCTTTCTCATTAAAAAGAAAATGTCCACTATTATTATTTGTGTATTTCAAATATTTACCTCATTTTCACATGCTCTCTAGTGAAACGGCTGTCATATACCAACATCTATTTAGTTCTCTGACAGCCTGTGTAGAAGTCACCCACTGGTGATGGCAGAGCTGTCCTGAATCCCTCCAGCCCTCCAGGGCCAGGTTCACCACAGCCACAGAGGGGGGAATGTCCTTGCCTCCTGACGTGGCCACCTGGTACCTCAACACGGTACTCTCAGAATGCACTGGCCTTTTTTTCCTCCTCCAATCACATGACGAGCACATGTCTAACTTCTCTGGCAGAGAGTTCTCTTACCCTGTAGAAGATATATTTGGTCCAGGTTACTTTTCCCCACAACATCAGTTTTTCCATAGCAACTTGAATTAGACCTAACCAGATCTCCGATTTGTCATAAAAAAATAATACATTGACAGCTTCCTATCCACCACCAAAAGCCAAGGGCTGGCAAGACAGAAAGGTCAAACAAGCAGGCAACCTCTGGGATTATTTTGACCCTCATTCTGCAGTGTGACCATGTTAGGAGGAGAAACAGAAGCATGAATTATAAATAAGGGAGATGCTCGCTGTCTTGTTGTTTTTCTGCCAAGCTTTCCACTTTCATTATTTCAGTGCCTTAGTTTCCAGGGTGGAGAGTTTGGAAGAAGACTCTGCAGCTGCTCTCCAGCTGTAACAAAACCCAAACTCAGATCTACCAGAGTCTCTGTAGCTGTAAATAAGGCAGTTTTGGTAAACAGAGAGTAATGCATAGGTCTGGGAAGAAAAAGACAAGGCAGGCTGCAAGAGCGGGAAATGCTCAGTCGTGCTGGTATGGCAGGAGTTTAGCACTGGTGTCAGAGCTGCTGAGCCCTACCTGATTCACTTCAAACAAGCCAGGTCAAAACACCTCGCCAGCCTGGAGTTGGGGATTCCTGAGTTGCAGTCGCATTCCTGGCCCTCAGTGAAACCGCCTACTCCACTTCTTGGGAGCGACGTCAAGGAAAGCGATGCCTCCAGACCTGAGAGGTGGAAACCTGCCACGGGGCTGGAACTGCTGGAAAGTTGGGACATGATGCAATGCTTTGGCAATCGTTGGCTATGCTGTAGTCAGGCTTGCACGGCTCTGCTAGTTGTGCCCTCCATATCCCTCGCTTTGAAGGATGCCATGCACAGACTCAATGAAAGGGAAAACATTTCCCTTGCCAGGACACTTCAACAGCAAGTCTTGGATGTTTTGTTGGCTATAAAAATAGAAAATATGGTTGGAACGCATCTCAAGAGGTCATTATGTTTATCCTCATGCTTTTAGGCAGCATCAAGCCTAAGAAGCATTTCTGCAATAGATTTGTTTAACCTCTTCTTGAACATCTTCAGTGGTGGAGATGCCCACTTTCTTCAGGCCTCTCTGTTTTTAACATGATGCCTTCTCAAATTCTTACTTGTCTTCCTTGCTGCAGTTCAAGCTCAACCCTTCTTTTTTGATTGGCAAAACATATGGAGAATAGCATGCTATTTTCCTCTTTACAGCAATGTTAATAGTTAGTATTAATAAATAATCATCCTCTAATGAAATGGAATAAGATTTAGAAATATCAGTCATTAGGAATCTTCAGCTGAAAGGCAGTACAGTTTGGCAATGTAGCATGACAAAACCTGTTCTCTGGCTGCAAAGGGCTCTTAAGTCTAATATTTCAGGATTTAACAGGATTCACACTGTTAAATTGAAATTCCAGAGCAAATGGAATTCTAGGCTTGCAAATCAACTTCCTCCCATTCATAAATCATATCACTTTGCATATATTTGAATGGTCAAACATCTATTTAGTCCCTGGAATTATTTGTTCTTTCATTAATGGAGACTAGATGAAAGCAGCAGATAACAGCTTATAGTGATTGAACATAAAGCAAAACTCCTTTATTGTACAGGATCTGCAGCCCGAGCACCATGGCAATAATCTAATGATGCCAAAACTTGGATGCCCTTCAAATGCTTCAGAACAATAGGTGCTGTCAACATGACCTACACGAGGTACCAGCAACTGAGAAGCTGGAGTCTGGAGTTACATTTTCCCTCTGCCACTGTGGGCAGCACCCAAGGGCAGCGCGTCAGGGGCACCCAGGAAGAGCTGTGTGTGCAGAAAGACAGGCAAGGGGCTGGCACCACTCAGACCCAGTCTATTTGTGCTCCTCTTTCTTATTTAGACTCTCTAAAAATCTGGCTGCCATAGAAACTGCTGCTAAAACTCTCCCAGAGGTGAATCAGAGCCCTTGTTAGGATAGTCCAGAGCAGTTAAGCCCAGCAGCTCCCACTGACTTCAGCAAGCCTTGCCCAGTAATGAAAGCATGTAAATATTTACGCTTACAGAACTTCCACATTTTAAAGTTAACAGGGGCTTGGCCTGGATAAGGAGTGTGGGATGGAAGTTATCCCTAAAGCTGCTCCAGCACTTTGGAGCAGACAGTAGAGGAGCTTTCTCAGGGCCAAGTGTGCAGCACACCACAGACAATAAAATATGCTGCTTGAGTGCATTCAGCTGTATGTACATCAGCAGCCCCTTTAGAAGAAATGTTCAGCTTCTGTCTGCCACCAAAATCCAAATTATTTTAATGACTGGTGGGATTATTCAGTGTAGGTACCATAAAATCCACATGTACTCTGTGTATCATAGAACTAAAATATAGCTGAAGTGAATGCATTTTACTTGCAGGAAAAAAATGATTTCTCAGACTAATATTTGGAGTAGATTTGGTGCTTTTAGGGGGATGTGGGAATGGGAAAGGGTGGGGAAAATAACCCAACCATGACAGAGTGTAGTTAGTTTCCTGACTATTATTTCCCTCCTTTCCACCAAATGGTTGTATTCACTGACTACAGTATTTCCTGAACAGAAACAGTGTTAATTCTGAGTTGTGGAGAAAGATTCCCCCATTGATAAAAAATGTGATATCATTACAAACCATTCACTGACTGACATCACAAAAGAAGGAAAATGGACATGAAAAAAGGCTCAGTCCTCTAACAATGAGACATTTCCAATTGGACTGCAGTATTTATTTTAGTTTAAACATATTGCTCAGTGAACGAATGAACTGAAAGTGCATACGTCAGAACCCACAAGGAATACTTTCCTCTCCTATCATAGGCATATTTTTCAAAATCCTAAGTGGCTATAGCCTTTATTAATCTTGTTTCTACCTTCTAGTCCTTAATGAGGGTGTGCTTACAATTGAGATGAACACTGGAATTGCAGCATGACCCTCCAGATCTTTTGATATGCCATTATTATCTCATGTAGGTAACATAAGCATGGTCTCCTCAACTACTTCTTCACACATTTCTGTTTTGTTATCAAATC
>NW_010326644.1:59613-63037 GCF_000700745.2 Antrostomus carolinensis | reverse complement strand
CAGCAAGTTGGGTCCTTTCCTTGCCAGCTTATCCAGCATTTATCTCCTCTTTCTGTTTTCATGGCAATTACCACTGATGAATGCAAGAAACCTGAGGGGAAAAGTAACCTCTCTTTCCTTGCCATGGAATATACTTCAAGGCTTTTTCTGGCCAGACTCCCATCCTAGATTTTTGGAGCTCCAATGGGGCTTGCTCTACAGTGTTATAGCTTCCAGGGGAGAGTGTATTGTAGTAAGTTATAGTTTCCAACTACAGCTGAATAATCCACCCTTACAAACAAAGGCCTTTTTCAGAGCTTTTTCATCTCATGTCTGATATTGCCAGCCCAAAAAATAAGATAATAAAAATTGCCTATCCAAGTCTTAAGACCGAAAAACAAGAGTTTACAAAAGTACGTTTAAAAAACCCTCAAAACTTAGTCCCACCGTAAATATGGACTATTTGGCAACTACTTACTGAGTCATATAGGTACGTGACAGCTAAACTTTTAAGATTCTACTTGACAAGGGCTTGAGGACTGTACATTGTCAAGGCAGTCTTACAAAGATTAGCTCTCAGGCTGTCCACAGGAGAAATATTAGTATCTCCAGCTAACGACAGGGAAATTGAGGTTGAGGTTCAATTTACCCAAGGCCATGCCATAAATCATTGGAACAGCACGATTAAAACTGAATAGCCATGGGCTCATGAGTTCTGAAGAAAGATTCAGGGTCAGGATTTTTGCTCTAGTTAGAGATTTATGACAGAGGAGATAATGAATAAAACACATTCACTGTCATTTTTTCTCAAAGAATGGTTAAGCACCAACACTGATCTAGTGGGTCTTACAGATGCTATTTTAGAGGAAGAAAAAGGCAAATAATAACAGTACACATAACACAGAGAAAGAAACAAAATATATGACCATCTAATTTAAATGGTCCCAGCAATATTTATTTTTGCTCTGTTGCACTGCTGTCAGATAAAATGAAGTTTGTCCACAAGTGAGAGAGAAAAAATAATAGACATGTTTTGTAACAAAATCACATGGACACATCATACCAAACAGGCCTGCCTAACCTTTTGTTGTCTGTAAAAACCTGTTAAGATACACAGTTAAGCACTGCTATCATGTCTCCCATTCCTCATCTCCTTTCTACACTAACAAATCCAATTCCTTGAACATCCCTCTTAAGTTTCTCAACTTCTTGTCACCCCCACTGCTGTTCCCCGGACGTTCTCCAGTTTGTCTACAGGTTTCAGTATGTGGTGCCCAAAACTAAAGCAAAGTATTCCTGATGAAGCTTCACCAGCGTAACTTGTAAAGAAATAATGATCTTCTGATCTTGCACATTTCATCCTTGCTAATATCAGATAACAGTTTTTTCAAACAGACATAGTGTATTGTTGATTCATTTAGTTTGCGTTTGAACCTATCATCACCTTTAAAATTTTTCTTCAATAAAACTGAAAAGGCATTTTATATTTTTGCCTTTCTTTCCTTCTTCCTCTACTTTGCACAAATCTCACTGGCTGCTATTTTACCAATTTGCATCATTACTTCCATTTTCCAAAATAATTTTAAATTCTAATCACGTCTTGCAAATAGCCTGCAAACTTCTGGTGTCACGCACAAGTTTTATAAATACTACTACATCGTCCAGCTCATTAATGGAAATAGTGAATAGAAGTGACAGAGAACTGACCTCAGGGACCTCACTTGCAATATCTCCCTGGTATGATAACTAAACTTGGGTAACTCTTTTTTGAATGCAGCATTTCTTTTTTAATTAGTTATGCATCAACTCCTCGTGATAGTTTCAACTAGAGCACACTTCCCCCCTTTGTTTATAAAAAATATCATATGAGACAGTATAAAAAATCTTACCAAAATCAAAATTTGTCATACTTAATATGCAGTCTTATTCACTTAGACCAGTTATACTGCTGAAGGAGCAAATTAATTCGAGTATTCAACATCTGTGTTTTTCAAACACAGATTTCTCCTAAAAAAAAAATAAGAAACAGAAATTCTCTGTTAAAAACTCCCAACTTTTTAAACATTTCCTGTGACAATGTAATTTTTTTTTTCAAACTTATTGTAAAATTGCTGCTGGTATTTTTATTAAATACTGATAAAACATAACTTAGGGTAATGAATTAGGTCACTGAGTATTTAGACAAGAGTTTCAGATTAAAGTTAATTAATCTGATTTCAGTTAAAAGTTAGAAAACCAAGTGTAAATTAAACCCAACAAAATGAAAACAAATAATAATTTCAACATCTTTTGACAAATTTTTCAGACAGCAATAAGACTCCAGATCACAGCTTTAAATTTAACGTGGTCAAATGCTCTTCACCCTAGAGCAGATACTTCGGCACCTTAGGACAGAAGTAACAAAAATCAGCTCCACTCACACCTTTCTAGTCAAAGGAAGTTTTAATGATCGTGGCAAACAACCATCCAACCAACCTAAACAAAGAAGCCAACCTTCAAAAAGGCTGGTACAAAACAAGGCAGCTGTATCAATATTTGCACAAATTTGTCGAGGAGAGAATAAGTTCTTTGAATTACATGAGGCATGAAGATGTGAGTGACCTCGGGGATGGACAGGGTGTCCATCAGAGAGATAAGCACTGTTTGATGCCCGGGCATCTGGCAGGCTGCCACCCATCCCGTTTCCCATTTCAGCTGGAGTTTTACAGAGGAGGTGGGAGGGCAGTGGGGAGCTGAGCACGGTTGGAAGGGAGAATGGGAGCAGCACCACAAATTGCATGTCCTTCCAGGGGCCCTTAATCTCGTGTGACATTTGCCAAATCCGCGTATAGCAGGGCCTGTTTTCCATGCTGCTGCACTGTGCAGCAAAGAGACTACCAGTGCGCCACTCAAGCACTTCTCCACTGTTTTTGCACAGGTTCAAATGACAAGCAAATTCTCTTTGTCTCTTTTTCTTTCTCACTAATTTCTTACTCCACTGACAGGATTCAACCTGAACCTGTAAAATGTACTCATGCCAAGAAACTCCAAGTCACAAAGGAACTCTGCAAGTGAGGTTAACCACCGTTCAGCTACAGTTTCAGGCACAAATACATGCGTCTTCAAATTTGGAAGGCATGCTGGTCTATTGCCAGGTCCTAAGAAAGCAGATATCTAAACTTAGCTGCTTCTAGCTCTAGGAAAAGACATCCTTGTTCCAGAAAAAGACACCAACAGTTCAAACAAATTAGGAACAGGTTTCTTCAATGATACACAGATAAGTTTCCAATATGTATTACCACACATGTGAAAAAGGAACAAAACCAGAAAAAAAAAAAAGATACCCCAAAACAGTCACAGATGTTACAGTGCTGCTCTTAGCGTGGGAAACTGATGGAGTTCAAATGACTCAGTGAAGCAACCTCAGCCTACGAAAAGACCAAACTTGACAGAGTTTGACCAGTGT